>NW_026856479.1:0-86463 GCF_026571515.1 Ruditapes philippinarum
ACAACAACAACTTAGGGCCTCTGGCCCTCTTGTTTACTATATGTTTTTTAGTTTTA
Source organism: Ruditapes philippinarum (assembly GCF_026571515.1). Lineage (NCBI taxonomy): Eukaryota > Metazoa > Mollusca > Bivalvia > Venerida > Veneridae > Ruditapes > Ruditapes philippinarum. The sequence continues at coordinate 57 of NW_026856479.1, forward strand.
AAAGGATCTACCTCAAACTTCAAATCATATCTCCTTATCATTAGTTTACATTTTTTATGTGACATGTTCTTAACTCGTTTGAACCAATATTAACAGATGTATCTCGCTTTAAACTTAGGATTTTCTTTAAAGAATTACTTTTAGGTATCTACTTCAAAATTCAAATATGTATTTTCTTATCATTACAACATATGTTGTGTCATCAGTTTATAACTTACATGACTATTTCTAGGAATTACTCCCCTTGATCTGCGAAATTTATTTTAACAAATGATGTTTTACTATAATAACTTAATAATAATTATAATAAAATTGATTTTTCTTTCATAGTTTTGTCTTCTTACTGCAATCAGGATTTAATAAGGTCCAGTTTGCTGTCTCTCCCTGTGACATTTTGTTAATTTTTCTATGCCAAACATTATTGTTGTTTTCAGTCTGTATATATACTCTGTAACAATTGCGTAGAGGTAAATAGTTTCAAAATAAGCTTTTTAAGGGCATGACTTGTGACATGTGTTAGGTCTGTACTTCACAGCGATAGCTGTGGCATACAAAATTGTCACTAAGTATTCTTGTCACAAGAGCATAGCTCTTTAGCATGTATCAATATTGATCTTAATGTTGATAATTAAAATAAAACATGCCATTTGTGTTTCTTGCCACACAGTAGCTGCAACATGCTATTGGCTATCATGAAGCAACACATATTATCTCTGATTGCTCAGGTTTAAATGGTACCAAATTATTTTGTTGCATGTATTGACTTATTTAGAAAACAAACTTCGAAAATCTTTAAAAATTAAACATTAAACAGACACTAGGTATTTATTAGTATTCAAAATTAAATTGAGGTCTATATTCATCAATTTTAAGAATTTTATTTGTATGCTATCTCGACACATTAGGATGACGTGTTTCACATGTATTGCTATTTTTTTTCAGGCATCGTGCTGACAGTGACAGTAGTGAGGATAATGGTGTGTATTTTGAATTTTTGTGATATGCACATGTTTGTTTGTTTGGGTTTTACGTCACACCGACACAGTATAGGTCATTTGGCAACGTTCCAGCTTTACTGGTGAAGGAAGACCTCAGGTGCCCTTCTGTGCATTACCACTCACGTTCCCTAAGCTAGCTGGATAGCTTCCTCACATGAAAGAATCCAAAGTCCCTCTCGGGATTTGAACCCACAGCGGTGAGCCGCAATTGGTTTGAAGTCAACAAACTTTACCACTCTGCCAGTCAGACCCCCACTCATATTTGTAAAAAGAATACAAAGTGTGAAAGAAATTTATGTTGCAGCATAATTTATGCTAAAATACCGAGGAATGAGGATAAGGCCATAGTTATATTAAGACCATAATATGAGCGAAAAACAACTCCCAAAGTTTGTTATGCTCTTTAATAATAAAGTTTGATGTTAACAATGACATTTGCATGGTAAATTTTGAAAATATATGGAAGACACAACAGAAATGGTGTATTACAATGTTTTTAATTGATGGAAGGTTCCTTACATCATTTTACAAAGAATGTTGCTGATGACAATTGACAATTTAACAACAATAAATACCCAGACAACTTTGTCCAACTATAGAAGGAATTTAAGATAACTATGAAAAAAGATTGATTTTAAACTCACTTAAAGCAATTAAAAAGTTCAAATATTTTGAGTACAGGTCGGGGACCACCAACACCGGACAACCACCAAACCCAGACGACCCTGAAAATGCTTCATTTAGTATTTTCTTTGTTCAGTGGTTGTCAATCACTTTTTTTATCAACAATAAGTGCATGTTTCTTTTAAAATTAAGTAAATAAATTTATTTCAACCTCCGTAAATGGTAATATTTTAAATGTCTATTCCAATAATATTGACATCTGAACTTTCGGGGGGGGGGGTGTTCCAAGAAAGCAATGGCCTGACTTTTAAAATACAAGCTATAATCATATGCAGAGTGAATAAAAGCAATCCTCCAAAAACTTCAGCATTTGTTGCTGAACATATTGTTAAATCATGTTCACAAAAATTCAAAAACACCCAAGCTTTTACCTGAATTTAAAAATCAAACATCATGTACATATCCTGTCCGGACAGGACATGGTACTGTAGTGTAGACAATTTAGGTAATTTTGATACCCTCCTTGTCGAGCCTCAGATAAAAGTGTCAATACCATCAGAAATAAACAAACTAGTTTGTTAGTTAGGAGAAGAACCTAGCTGAACTGTGTAAAATTCTTTGGTCTCTAGGTTAAAAATTTAGATTCTGTACGGAAAAATGTTCCAAAAGTGTCCGGTTGATGGTCTCCGACCAGTATGAAGACAAAATTATTTAAAAAAAAAAAGCTGGTAGTGAGAAATACAGAAAATATTGCTGTCAAAATGACAAATAAAAAATGAAAAAGTAATAAAATGCAGCACTCACTTACTGTACACCATGTAACTCAAACAAGCTGTAAAATAAATAACAAAACCTGTCTACAATGAATTAATGTATGCCTACATATGGAAAGAAAAAAAGCGACAAGATTATTAAGTAGCAAATAGTAGATATGCAGACATTCATACAACTGCTATGTAAAACAGCATTGTAAAGTTAAGTCCAGTCAATATTATTTAGTGGAAAAAAATTCTTTTTGAAGTTGTCAATGTTACTCCATTTTTGCCTCAGAACTGCAAATTAAATGAAGTAAGACATATATGTATGATGCTTAGATGTGTACTTTTCTGATGTATTATGCAGAACTGTAGTAGATAGAATTCATGGTGAAGATAAGAGCACATTTAGCTTGTAACTAAAATGTTTCTAAAGCTGATATACATGTAACAGTCTTGAACTATTATTTTGTTAATATGTTGTTTAATTCAAGCAATTACCTTGGTAACAGTTAACACACTTATATTGGGTCTTTTATGTAAAGTAAATTTTAGAAATAACAATTGTCTAGAAGTATTAATTGAAATGATTCCTAACCACAGTAATGACAGAGAATCTTGCTTATGTGTCTGCTGATGAAGTTGGCAGAGATCGCCATATGGGGGCAACTCCAGAAAATCTGTATGCACAACCACAGAAAAAAAGTAAATCTGCAACAGGGACAGGTGATATATATTCAAGTGTACAGAAAGGAAAGAAGGAAGGTAAAGGATATGCATGTTAAAAAGCAAATTGATATTTTTGTCTTTAAAGAGATTTTACTTATTAGACAGATTACTTTGCATGAGCTATTCTGATGGGTTTTATCAATCAAGTTAATTATGTAAAAGTTCCCACAAATATTGCCTGCAGGGTGAGTGTGATACACCATTATACCCTCAAGACAGGCGCATAAGTAGAACCATACATGCCATAATTTTTAGACTAATTTCCGGCATTTGGAGGTGGGGCATTGATCAGCACACATATTTTTTTTTTCAATTTACATAGTGGCATACAACCTATATTACCGGAATTTAAAACTTGCAAATTTAATGACACCATAAACAAGACAAAATATCAATAATTATTAACAGTTTTTCTATCTTTTTAGCTCACCTGAGCATGCTCAGGGTGAGCTTTTAGGATCGATGATTGTCCGTCGTCCGTCCGTTCACATTTTGTTGTTAACACTCTAGCGGTCGCATTTTTGCCTAAATCATCATCAAACTTGGTCAGGATGCTTATCTAGTTGATAGCTCGGATGAGTTCGAACATGGGTCATCTCCGGATGAAAAAACTAGGTCACAAGAGCTAAAAATAGAAAAAAACCTTGTTAACACTCTAGAGGTCACATTTTTTGCCTCAATCATCGTCAAACTTGGGTCGGATGTTTGTTCAGTTGATAGATCGGATGAAAGTTCGAACATGGTCATCTCTGATTGAAAAAGTTAAGGTCACCGGAGCTAAATACGAAAAAACCTTTGTGTTAACACTGCCAGTGGTCACATTTTTGGCCTCAAATCATCATCAAACTTGGTCAGGATGCTTATCTAAGTTGATAACTAGGATGAGTTCGTAACATGGGTCATCTCGTGATGAAAAAACTAGGTCACAAGAGCTAAAAATAGAAAAAACCTTGTTAACACTCTAGAGGTCACATTTTTTGCCTCAATCATCAATCAAAACTTGGTCAGGATGTATTGTCTAGTTGAATAGGCTCGGATGAAGTTCGAAGCATGGGTCTACTCTGATAAAAAACTAGGTCACCGGAGCTAAAAATAGAAAAACCTTGTTAACACTCCAGCGGTCACATTTTTGCCTCATCATCCATCAAACTTGTCAGGATGCTTATCTAGTTGATAACTAGGAATGAGTTCGAACATGGGTCATCTCGGATGAAAAAGTAGGTCACTGGACGCTAAAAATAGAAAAAACCTTGTTTAACACTCTAGAGGTCACATTTTTGCCTCAATCATCATTAAACTTGGTCAGGAATGTTTGGTCTAGGTGATAAGCTTGGATGAGTTCGAACATCGGGTCATTCGGATGAAAAAGTAGGTTACCGGAGCCTAAAAATAGAAAAAACCTTGTTAACACTCTAGCGCGTTACATTTTGGCATCAATCATCATCAAACTTTGTCAGGAAGCTTGTCTAGGTGATAGCTCGGACGAGTTTCGAAACCATGGGGTCAATCTCTGATCGAAAAAGTAGGTCACTGGAGCTAAAAATAGAAAAAACCTTGTTAAACCACTCCTAGCGTCACATTTTGCATCAATCATCATCAAAACTTGGTCAGGATGCTTGTCTTGGTGATAGCTTGTGATGAGTTTGAACATGGGTCATCTCTGATGAAAAAGAAGGTAGGTCACGGACTAAAAATAGAAAAACTTTGTTAACAACACTAGCCGTCACATTTTTGCCTCAATCATCATCAAACTTGGTCAGGATGCTTTGGTCTAGGCGGATAGCTTGCATGAGTTTGAACATGGGTCATCTCAGATGAAAAACTAGGTCACTGGAGCTAACAAATAAAAAACCTTGTTAACACTCCCAGCGGTCAACATTTTTTGCCACTCAATCATCAATCAAACTTGGTCAGTGTGCTTATCTATTTGATAGCCCGGATGAGTTGGAACATTTGTCATCTCGGAATGAAAAACTAGGTCACAAGAGCTAAAACAAAAAACCTTGTTTAACACTCCTAGGAGATCACAATTTTTGCCTCAATCATTCAAATCAAACTTGGTCAGGATGTTTGTCTTTGATAGCTCGGATGATTCGAACATGGGTCAATCTGATTGAAAAATCAGGTCACGCGGAGCTAAAAAATAGAAAACCTTGTAAACACTCTAGCGGTCAAAATTTTGCCTCAATCATCCATCAAACTTGGTCAGGATGTTTGTCTAGTTGATAGCTTGGATGAGTTTCCGAACATTGGTTAGCCTTGGAATGGTTCGAACATGGTTATTCGGATGAAAACTAGGTCAAGGAGCTAAAAATAGAAAAAAAGTGTTACACTCTAGTGGCTAACTGTTTTGATGAAATATCCTGTAAAATTCGGTCTGAAAGTTTGTTTTGAATGATTTTCTAAAGTCAATGATCGAACATGGGTCATCTTGGATGAAACAGGTCAAAAACACCGGCAAATATTGAAAAACCTTGTTAACATTCTAGAGGTCACATTTTCGACTCAATTATCATCAAACTTTGTCAGGATGCTTGTCTAGGTAATTGCTCGGATGAAGTTCGAAATCGCATGTGAAACTAGGTCATCGGAGCTATAAAATAGAAAAAATCTTGTTAACACTCTAGTTGCTACTGTTTTGATCCAAGTATCCTGGAAATTGGTCTGAAGTTTGTTTTGATGAATTTCTAGTCAAGTTTGAATAATGGGTCACCTGGTAAAAAACTAGTCCACACTGCTCAATATATGATAATCCTTGTTAAAAGCTGTAAGTGGTCCATTTTGAACTCACCTGTCATGAGACTTGGTCAGAATGCTTGTCTAGGTAATTGTTTGGATGAGTTTGACGGGTCAGGTGAGCGATCTAGGGCCATCATGGCCCTCTTGTTTTAAGTATTTAGGCATTGTTAATTCAATCTGTCACAGTATAGAATAAAGCAATGTTAAGTAAGGACAATTAACCATGTCGTTTCCCTGAAACACTCGCTGAATCCTGTAGATTTCACCACCTCATATTTAGCGATAATTTTCACGGTGTTTGACCACTAATAACTGCCTACAGGCTGATTAAATTTATACTGGCCAGTTGTTTATTACAGTATATGACACCTTTGCTCGGGTAAACAATTAATCTTTTAATTGTTCAAAATTATTGCCGATTATTGTTTGTTGGAAGAAGCAAATAGTTATACCAATCAAAGGATTAGTGTCACCATTGCAATGCTGTAAGGGGATAATTGTTCATTTTTTGGCATTCTAGAATAGTTTATTAAAACTTAACAATAAGATTATAAAAAAATGTAAAACCTATGACTACAAAATTGATTGTTTTTATTTTTTTTAATGGGACATAAATCATCTCAGGGACAGATACCTTATTTCCGGGACTTTCCCGGATATCCGGGATGTATGGCATGAATGGAAGAACCACCAACCTTCCAAAAGCTAGTTGGATAGGTGCCTCACATTAAAAAATCAAATTGCCCAAACAAGATTCAATCGTCAATGGTTAGGGTCATATTATTTGATATCATCAACCTGTATCTGCATTATATAAGTTTAAATTTAATTGTTTTGTAAAATAAGAAATGTAACTGATATTTTTTATGTATTGGATGATTAGACATATGCTCCGTGATTTTTGTGTCGCCCCTACAGAGAAGTGACCTCATAAAATGATTCGTTGTCTGTCCGTCCGTCAATCTGTCTGTCTGTCACAAAACTTGTTAATATTAAATATATAAAATAACTGGTGCAATTACTTCTGATCTTTACAGGAATGATCAGTACCAAGTCTAGTTGTGCACAATGTCAGCATTTTCTGGTTCATAAATTTTATGATCCTTTAATAATTTTATGCCCCTAAAGGGCGGCTTATAGTAATCGAACTGTCCGTCCTTTTGGTAATCTTGTCAGCACTTCATCTCCAAAACCGCTGGGGGGATTCAGTGAAACTTCATAAGTTTGTTTTTCCCATGCCTAGATGTGTATAGTGCAACCTGTGCAATTTCGTCCAAAGTCTGTTTGGTAATCATGTCAGCACTTCATCTAAAAAAAACCTGGGGGATTCAGTGAAACTTCATAAGATTGTTTTTCCCATGCCTAGATGTGTATAGTATCTTGTTTTTCTGCTTGAATTTTTTCAAGCAGAGTTATGGCCCCTTAATCATCAGTTTGTTAAATAAGCTTGTCCATCCTTCATTTCCAAAACCACTTGAGAAATTTCAATGAACACTTATAAATTGTTTGCATGGTTTCATAATTTTTCAAGCCTAGTTGTGCCATGATTTTATGCATTAAAGTTTTCTGACAGTTATGGGGGATGATGTTATTTTTTTACTTAAATTTGTTGAGACTATTTCTCATACATTTCTAATAGAATTTCAATGAAATTTTAGGAATGATATTTATCAAAGGCTATGAGGCATATGTTATTGGTATTTTAGCATAAATTGTGCATTTTATGTCAAAGCTTCCGTTCTGGGGTTTAAGTCACTTTTCACTTACAGCTGTTGTTATTTTTAAAGTTTATCCAGAATACTTCTCTAATACCACTTATGCAATTTCAATGAAACTTTACAGGATTTATCTTAAGCATATATTTCACAGGTTTTTTCAATTCCATTATTTCTGGACCTTGAATAAAAAAGAAGACACCTTTTAAGTGTGTCTTCTTTTGTGTGTTGCCACTACATAGAAGGTTGTCCATGCTAGTTTTCTGAAACAACCTGTGCAGTTTCATCCAAACTTAAACAAGAATGATTAGTACCAAGTCTATATGTACATCAGCTTTTTATGCTTCAATGATTTTTGTATTGGCCTTTTAATTATTTTAATTTTATATGTTTGTCGGGACAGCTCCTTTTATATTACTAAGGCCATTTCAATGACACTTTACAGGATTGATTGGTAGGTCAAGAACACATATTACACAGATTTCTCCTTGAATGATTTTTGGCCGAGTTGAGGCTCTTGAATGGTGGTAATACAGTTTGTAGGAACTTCTCCTCTTAAACAACTAATGCAAAGTTAATGAAACCTTACAGTATTGATTGGTAGCTCAAGTACTTGTGCATAATACACCAGATTTTCTTCTTGCATAATTTTTGGCTGAGTTATGGCGCTTTAATAAAAAAAAGTTGCGTTGCCAGCTACACAGAAGCATAGTAATGTCTGAACTACTATTCAGAAACTACCTGTGCAATATCATCATAACTATACAGGAATGATGAAGAACCAAGTCTTATGCATATTATTAACATTTTTTGGTCCATTGATTTTTGTCAGTTGTGGCCCTTTAATGATTACATCCAGACTACTCTTCTTATAATACTTCAATTGCAATTTCAGTGAAACTTTGAAAGATTGATAAGTAGCTAAAGTTCTTATGCATATTACACAGGTTTTTAGGTCGAACAATATTTTGCTGAGTTTTAGCTATCATGAGGGAACACATGTGATCACTGATCGCTCTTGTTATTTAAAAAAAGGTTTCTATTTATATTTTCAGATTCAAGCAACATCTATGCACTTCCAAATAAAAAAGGTAAAAACAAAAGTTTGTTTCTGAATCAACTCTTACAGATATAAACATGTTTATTCTTATGATGAAAATCTTGAACAGAATTGTTACAAAAACATTTTGGGTCAAAAGTTAAGGTGCCAAGGTCAAATAAAAAAAAGGTTTGTTAACCCTACAGAGCTAAACACAAAACAGGGCTGGCAGGGGTTGCCTACCTTGTGGGTCAAGATTATTGATTTTTGGGACTAAGTGGGGAAAGGACAGCATATGTAACACCTTTTCATGAGTCGTTCACCGAAGTTGGGGACCAACAACAGAGATTCAGGGACAAGGTGGTTATGGTTCTGGAAATTGTCACCAAATTAGTTGAATTTAATCAATTGTATATATAATCCTTATCAAACTTTACTGTCATTTCTCGTCATACATTCGGGCTGTGATGATCAATCAACGCACAATCAGAGAGTTTCTACTATGCTCTATATATTTCCGGGCTTGTGGTCTGATTACACAACTTTTAGTGATAACCAGTGGTTTTAACAGAGCTTCGTTAACGCTGGGAGTTGTTTTTCTGGTTTTTTTGAAGATGAGATTATAAATCAGTTCCATTGTTGGGGCACACAATATAAAAACAGATCCCAGCGTTGTTTTCAAAATTGTTGATTTTATCACTGACAATTTGGGACTACTCGATAATAACCCCAGGGCTTAATTCAACCGGCCAATATATCATTGAATAATAGTGATGAGTGCTCTGGTAAAAATCTTCCGGTGATAGTGACTATAGTAAGATGTGATTAATGTCAATTTGTATTTACAACCAAACATATACGTCTTATACCGGAACCGTAACAGTAGGAATATAGGGTTGGAACGTGCAGTTTTAATAATATTCATCAAAATGTCCTCCTAACCCATGTGTTAGCCCGAGTAGAAAATTAATGAACAAAACTGGGGACATGTTAAATGTGGTCCTGGAGAAATGATGATCCTGAGAATAAATCGACATAGTCAGTTATACTGTAATGACCATAGTAGTAGTTAAAATGATCGCCAAATTAATTGGGAGAGGATATGATGGTTGGCTTTGTAATTTATTCAAGTTGTCTAAATCAACACAAAAAACGCGTTTACTGCTCGTCCCGTTTCCCGACAGACCCACCTACACATCACGAGTAGAGATTTGAAGTGAAGGGTCTCCTAAATGACTGATTCTTTTCGGTTGGATAATCAAGTTGAGAGCAATACATGAACCATATCGTCATAAGATTTGCTTCGTGCACTCCATTCCCAAAAAATTTCTATTCTTGGTTACAAGGAATGATGCCGATTTGAATGGCGCCTTAATTTGATTGGAGGAATGAGCTTATCCTCATGTTGAGAAATATTCCAATATCAACAGGAGTTCCTATACCATGAGAGTCCGATTGTATTACGACCAACGAATAATTCTCCTGGTCTTGTTTGCATTATATCTCAGACAATCTTTACCAATTATTTAGCCGAAAAAAATCATTCCCTAAGTAATGTCCTCTACACACCTCCAAGAAGTAAGTCCCTTTTACCAATCTTGATTAATAAAAACGAAGTCATAACTCCCGAGGAATAATCAGTTCTCGCGTAGAAGCAATTATGTAACCTAGAATTCCAGGAAAGTCCGCTGTCCTATACGGGAAATCCCATGTGAATTGGCATGGGATAGGTCACTAGATTGTTTTGGTCGGAGAGTTGCTATTTCGACAAAGAGCCTGCTTTGACCATCCCGAGTGTAAGAGTTCGCTGGTCCTCAAGAGCACATGTTTCCTGCAAAATGCCCCTGAGGATAAAGTGCAAACTTATTTGTACAAGGTCATACCAGATTTATAAATCTTCCCTACCGTTTATAGGTGTGAATATGCGTTACTCTAGGTTGTTGCCAGGGCAATACTCACGATAAATCCACGCAGGGAAAAAGCTTTCTATCGTCACGCGCGAGTATCAGTCTATTCAAATTTAGGACAGAGGGATAATAATTGTTATTCTATGATCCAGAGACGAACTCGAGTTCAGCCATAAGACCAATAAATATAGGATGTTCTTCACGTCCAAACGGATCACGGAAACCCTATTAAAATATGTCATCATACTATTTATTACGAAAAATGCTTTCATAAAGCTGGCTCCGAGTGTGTGGTAAATTTATTTCTTTCAGGCAGCTAGCTACCACACCCACACTCTAAAGCTGATTTTGTTCACGAGTTTTGACAGTTTAATCAAGAATCACTCCGTGAAAGTCCTGTTTTACATCATAATCACATTGTATATTGCCACAAATATAGATTCATTATTCTTCTTCTTCAGAGATGGACAAGTGCCGTGATACAAATATGCTATTAATGGAAAAGTCCTCTTGTAACGCCAGCAGCCGATCACCTATATTTAGTCAAGAATATAAGTGTATTCCATGTTTAACCACCGGGGACAATATTTTGTGGTATTAGATACCACAGATACAGGCTGTGTGGCATAAAATAATATGTTACTAGACTATTTTTACAATTTTTAAAGAACACAAGAACGGAATATTATCATTGGAAAAGATCTCTTTGATGAATTGCTTTATTTCTGATTTTTCCCTATTAGTGGTTTGATTAGTTTAAAACTTTATAATTGAAGTTGGTAACTAATAAACTCTTGGATTCATAATATTGGCATTGTCTAAATTTTGAATAATTTCACCTCTAACAAGTATCATTAAACTGTCACATTCTTTTAACAAATTAGTGGTGGATTTTATCTGAGATATTGTGTTTATATAGGATATTGAAAGTGGTGTGTTATACCTTATTCCATAATTTTACACTTAATATATTACATGCTGAGTTCAAGTAGAGACAATTAACGTGATATAGCAAGAAACAAAATAAGAATGCTACATAAACACTTCAGATATTCTGCATATTATCTCAGTATATATTTCTCTACAATCAACATAATTAATTTAACATTCAAACTAACAATCTAAACGAGGACTTTCTCATGCAAACCCGCAGGCATAATCTAAATATTAATGAAATTATAACCAACATCAGCTAAAAAGTCACACAGATTTCTGTAATTATCAAGCAGCAAATTTGAACAGATTCCTCTAGAATTTTTTAAAGGAGAGGATAAAATTTACATCTTAAATGAATTAACCAATGATAGGCATTATAAAATAAACCTGCCTTTGTCCTCAGTTTCGGCTGTCCAATTCAGGACCACATCCGCTTTGCTGCCATCGCAGAATCTGGTTTGTTCTCTTGATGGTCTGTTTCCTGATAAATCATATTACATTTTGCTTGTCTACTGATCTGGTGAGGAGGGTAATGACTTTTTATGTGGGTAAATTTAGCGGAGCACACTTTAAGGTTGGACACATATTATGCCCAGTCTTCCACACATTACTCTATTTCCTGCTTCAAAAAAGCTACTTTAATTCTTTTATGCATTTTTCAAACTATTTAACGATTATGCAATTTATTATTTTCGTTTTAAACTTAAAAAACTTGGTACAGTTATGTAGTAAACTGGGTTTTATAATCAATATAAGTATCGAGATGGGAGGATTAATAACATAGACGATTAAATCCTTTTATTTTATCGAGTGTTTACATATTAATTTCTATTTGGCAATTAATCTGTACACAATTGGTTGAAATCTTGGTCTTATTAAAAACAGTAAACGTAACAAAAGAAATTTACTTGAATATTATAATAAAATTAACTATCGTAAATTCAGAATATCAGGTACAATTCAATTGACTACGTGTTATTATACTTGATGTATTTTTACTCGAACACAAACTGATTTTATTGCACGACTAGTAACATATTCTTAACCCTCCTCTTAAAACACGTAAAGGGATCAACGCTAGCTCAGAAAATTCTTGGTTCTTCATAAAGTTATGATAATGTAATGGAACAGTCGAGGGATTGTTCGAGTGGACAGTTAATTCCGCTCTAAATCTTCGTAAAAAGTATTTTTTGCCGCTTTTCATCCTCAATTTAGACAAGATTTATCAATTTATGTAATTCTAAGACATATTGAATATTATCGCCGCTAAATCTATTTCTTTGTAGAGGACCACATATTCTATACTAACCTGTATAGTTCTAGAGTGAAGCTGAGTGAGGGCCAATTTCGTTTTCTACAGTTTAAAAATATATGTTTTCAAAATCAAGCTTCGTTGATTTGTCTATGCGAGTACTTCAATTAATAAATTTTTTCTTTCTTATTTCAACCAAACCCATAATTAGGTTTATTGAAAAACAGTTGGGTGCTTCCTCACCCATATTTACATAAATATAGCTTAATTTTCAATAACATTTTTATCAGATTAATTAATTTATTATCCTTTCATCAGATGTTAAATGGGCAGGTGCCTTCTTTAATTTTCTCCCCAAAATCCTAATTAGTGACTTATTATCTTCTTTTCATAATATAGCTTATTCTCGAGTTATCGGACACGACAGAAAAAAATTGTTCCGGTGTTACTGAATTTGGAAACGAGCAGATACACACTACTTTCAACACAAATTTCCTTTAGCGCGTACTAATGCAAGAATGATGCTAGCGACTAAGTAGAAATCGCTTTTACAAGATCTTTATATGAGTTGAGAGTTAGTATATGAGATATAATTTCTAGTTTTATTTATTAAGTAAATCATCTATACAGGGAGAAACTTTTTGAAAAGAACAAAGCAATAAATTTCAACTATTTTCTATAGTCTGGCTATTTATACTCTTGCATCCTTATATTTAGAAAAGAAGCATATTTATGTAGATATCTTAACGCCCTATTCATATAATGTAACCTTTGTAACACTTATATTGGTAACTGAAATAACTTAAGAGAAACTAACTCTTTCGGTGTTTACTCTACTAATAAAGATTAATTGTTCAATATTTTTATTGGTTTCATAATACGACTTTTTAATCTTATTCATAAATTTCACGTTAATTTGTAGTTCGGTTATTATTTCTATAGATAATTCTAGACATCTTCCAAATAATATTAGTGACCGAAAATTAAATTCAGGTTATATTTTCGTAAAATTAATTAATTATAATTTGCGGATCACGATTCAAATTAATATTTCTCTCACACCGATTCTATATTAATTTCTGTTGGGTGGCGAGTTGACTAAAAGGAAATTAATTTTCGTCCGTGATGATTTCCGGACTAGATAAATCTATTCATTTATTAATAGATCATTGACTTAAATCGACGATCAATTTAGACTGGTTCCTTACGGTAGCCAAATATCATTACGCTCGTATTGTACCGACATATTAATTCCTTTCGTATAAGGTAAAGAAAATTTTATATTCTCACAGGACATAGTATAATTCATTACTATTTAATGTAATAAAAAACCAGAATATAAACAAACACCATGCTGACCGAGTGGAATTAGTTCAATTAAAATTAGATACACTGCAACTTAATCTGACGGATTATGAGAGATACAGTAATAGTATTTAGAGATAGGAAAACCTGATATTCGGCTGTGAACAGGGAAACACTTTTTAATAGGATGGTACTTCAGTACCCTATAAGACTACAGTCAAGGCGCATATTCCTGTGGAAACTTGATTCTATAAGATTACATATATTTATACTTTTCATTTAATTTTCATGGAGATAATAAAGGATGTTTAGCCCAATTAATTTTGTGACTCTTAGATTAAACAGAATCTAATTTTTTAATAGAAAGGGCCCAGGTATCACAGTTATTTATCATAATGTGTTCGTATAAAAAAAACAGAACTTTCTTTCAAGGTTCATTTTAAAGTTATGCAAGTGATAAGAAAAAGGCCCCTCATACATTAAGTCTGGTTCGAGTGAATATCTTTGATAGTTTTCTGAGGAATGAACATCAACTAAAACATAACAATCACCTATGCATAAAATCTGTCTACAACAAGACTTGAGCTGGTCTGTGTTTAAAAACAATTGTGAAAGAAAAGCATGTGTTTTGATTGGTCATGATTGTCAAACCAGAAAGTGTTGAGAAAAAGGTGTTGTTGAAAGGTTAAAGTTTTGTAATGAATGCAAGATTAAAAATAAGCCGTGCTGTCATCAAAGATGTACATTCAGGGTTAAACCAGTTGGTGCCTAATAGTGTATCAAGTTAACAGGAATTTACTTAAAAGGTAAAACAGAATCCTGGAGACAGTCCCTGGGGATTTCGCTAGGATTGTCCTGACAAGCAGGAAATATTTCTGCATGATTGAGTTGTTTGTAAGGATCGCAGACTGCAATGTCCAATGTTTTTTCTTATTTATCAGAACTCTTTTCAAACATATGGAAGCTATGAACTTCTTTTAGGCTCACCCTGTCCTATTGTTGAGCGTGAGCTTTTGTGATCGGGCTTTTTCGTCGGCTTCCGTCCGTCTCAGTCGTCAACTTTATAACTTAAATGCATTCCTCATAAACCACTAAAGCAATATTCATCAAACTTCACAGAGAATGTTTCTTTGTGGTCACATTTGAAAATTGCTCAAAGAATTGAATTTTCTAATGCAAACTCATGGTTGCCATGCCATGGCAACCCAAAAGAAAAAACTTTAAATAGTCTCTGTCGAATTAAAAACAAATAGAGCAGAAGCTTAGATATTTGCACTGAAACATCGTTCTAGTGAGTGGTCTACCAGTTTTGTTCAATATAAAAGCCCTGGCGTCAAATTAGGCCCCGCCCCAGGAGTCATTGAGATTTTTTCCCCAATTATGTATAATAGTAAAACTTTAAAAAATCTTTTCTTTAAAGAACCCAAAGAGCGTAGAGCTATGATATTTTAGCAATGAACATCTTCTAATTGGCTTGTCTACTAAGTTGTTCAAATAAAGAGCATGTGGTTCAAAATTTGACGCGTCTGCCAGGCAGGGGGTCATTGATTTTCCCTATATGCATTATATGTAAATTTAAACTTATAAATCTTTCTTCGAAAAGAACCAAAGAGCCTAGAGCTATAGATATTTACGCATGAAAAATGTTTCTAATGGATGATAGACCGAAGTTTGTTCATAATAGAGAGCCGTTGATCGGACAATTGGGCCCCCTGAACCCTCTGGAGACATTGATTTATTCCATTACTATTACATCTGTCAGTATAAATCACACTAAAACTTAAAAATCTTCTTCGAAAAAACCGGCAATAATATGAGTTTAGAATATTTTAGGCAGTGAAAAATATCTTCTAGTAAGTGTCTACGAAGCATTGTTCAAATAAAAAGCCTTGGGTCAAAACTGGAACTTGCCCCAGGGGTGTTAATTGTTTTAACAATATATGTGTAAAGAAAAACTTAAAAAATTTTCTTTTAAAAACCCCAACAAGCAGCCTTAGATGTTTAGCTGAAAATCTTTCTAATGGGGAGTCCTATCCAGTTTGTCAAATAAAAGCCGCTGGGGTTTACAATACTGGCCCCGCTCTGGGGGCCTTATATCATCGTGGCGCGACTTCAGGGCCATCATGCCTCTGTTGTTATTAATTGTTTTGCACTTATTTTGGTAATACTATGCTCTTTTAGCTTGACTATTAATTATAAGTAATAATGGAACTAATGGGTAATAGCCATCCCGTGTTCAAGTCGAAGAGTCACGTACTAGTAGTTACATAACATGTAATTATTCAATCTGCCTATAAATATTTCAGGTGGAGCATAAGTGTGCACCATGGGTTTGTTGCAGAATAACTCCGTTTCCGTTCGTATTTAAAACCTACCTCTTTGAATTCATGGTCTTGGTTCATTCTTCCTCATTAGTTATATTAGAGTAGCGGATTTGTTATACTGAAAACTCATTAGAGAAAAGGTGTGTAGCCCCCAAGTTTTTTTCGGTTTCGCTACCATTTTATCAGGTGTTTCATAAAGTAGGTTACCAGGAGCACTAACCGTTTCTGCCCAGAGGAAAAAATGTGTCACGCTAAGTCACACACATTCTGTTATGAGCTAAGGTTTGGGGAACTTCTTACTCTAACTTATTAGGTATTACAGATAAGGTATATACAATATATATTGTTGCTTACGAAATTGTTGCTCTGTTCACTAGAGGTGTTCGCTCACTAAAGATAGTTCCGATTGAAATATAGATGCTTATAATGAGTATAATAAAATAATCTATGTAATGGAAAAGGTTCACAGCAAGTCCTCATGCCAGCTTAAATTTTTACTTTAAAATTGCTGCCCCAATCATATAATTTTCCTTCAGATTTAATCTCTGATAATTCTGAGAGACTTTAATCACGCTTATTCCCAAACAAGTGGAAACAGATCCGTAATGCGAGCATTCGGACTTGTCGGGCATACACTAACTTTCAGGGGTCAACTTCCGGCTATACCCCTTTGGAAATGGTAGGATCATACTAATGCGAGAGATATGATTTTTGCAAGCATGAAATAAATATCCCTCTGTGCATTGGTAGGTCCTTTTTAATTCTTGTTTTATATAGTTCAATATTTATAACCACTACTTATTCAGAGAAAATGAATCACCAGCAAATAGGAGAGAGAGAAATAACTAACTAGATCTGTCGTGCCGCCTAAACTCTCGATCTGCGTTGCTTAGATTGAGGTAGTTCCAAGGATTCTACGAGAACCTAGGTAAGTGTGGACGAGTATACTCGTTTTCGGGCCGCATTATTTTAGTATATTTTTTGTAACTACAGATTTCAAGGCTTATAATCACAAGGTAAAAATATGACAAACTATACAATAATTTGAACGACTAAATTTTCGCTGCTCCACTTACTTATGATGGGATGGCTGAACATACCGAAATATTTCTTTGTTTCCGCATGAGAAACATAAGAAATCATAGATGTTTGTATATTGGCAGGGACAACTGGTGGTGATTTATGGTGGCTGTTTTATTTGAGAAGGCTTAATTTTTCGTGCTCCTTACTTTGTTTTTGACAGTCAGCAATATTATTTTTACAAGTATTAAGTACAACTGTCATAGATAACGACTTAGTGGGTAGCGTTTAACTTGGTTCGTCCTCGAGGTGGGATACAAATGCATTCATTCTATTTACATTTCCCGAGACGTTGTGTGAGATTTTGTGTTTCATATAGGTCCAAATAAGTATTAATTGATTATATAATCCTGTGCTGAAATAATATTGTTCCTATAAATGCATGTAAAAACATTGTTTATTAATTCACCAGATTTGATTTTCCTTTTCAATAACGAAAGCCAAGGAACCCTGAGACACAGTTAGAAAGGGTCAAGGCCACAATCAAACTGTATTTTGATAGTTTCTGAAACTATAAAGTACTGAATTTGGAGAGGAACATATAAAATCTCCACTACGGTATTCAAGAACGTAAGTTGGTTATGCTGCAGTTAAGCACATTACGAGAGTAGAATTCTTCACGGCAGAGATAATCACGTAATGACCTAAGTAGATATTTACGACATAGATCATTAATAGACAATTTTATAATTCGTTTCACTTTATAAAAACTAGTTAATGACTCTAACTGCTCATTTTCTGATCAATGGAGTTCAAAACCTCCCGAAATTGTAGAAAAGATACAGTTGTTGTATAACAGTAAATTTAGAGTCATTACCATCATAGTTATTTGGTCGTACACTCTACTTTTATTGTTGAGGTTATTGGGACGTGATCAATTATATTTAGGGCCTTACTAGCCCGTAGGTAGATATTATTAAAAAATTTGACAAGTGGTTATAGAGGGTACCGAGGCTTTGTTCGATTAAAATTCAAGCGCGCGACTGCTTTCGGGAAGACTGTGCTTAAATACCACTGTCCCCTGAGACAGCATTGACTGTGGGTAGGCTCATTGCACTTAATTAGTTTCTTCTTGCATAAGGGGTACTTAGTTCGTTACGCTAAAGCGGATACATTATTCTTATAACACAATCAATACTCCGGTACAGTCTTTGGGGCATGTCATAGGTAATGAGTTGTTTCCAATATAAGATAAGTCTAGTTTAATTAAATCACAATAAACTTCGGCCTTTTCACACGCAAGATCAATTATGTTTACGAGAAGGAGCATATATTTGGCAGTGCGCTATAATGGAATCATTCTTCGATTCAAGTACCTATCGGGTTCACTGACAGTAACGTTTCACCCTACTTTTATCAAAAGAATTTTCATGTGCTATGCAAGAGTTACTAAACGGTTACTTTTATATTTAACACATGAAAATAAATGTGATTTTTAATTTTAGTTACATTCTCGCAATAGTTAGAAACAAATATGTTAGGGTAAAAAGGTATGATTGCTTCTTGTGTAGTGAGACTTATTCCATATCTCTGGTGGTGGTACTCGTTTGATCAGGTTGCTCGTGCCGTAATTAAATTTGGTGAACGAGGTACTTGTTTACGTCTTAGAATGAAACAATCTCTCATGAAACCAATAAAGTCCATTTTTTCCATTACCAAACTTCAGTCAGGAATGTTCCTTTGGGGGGTGTCACCTTTAAAAATTGGTTTCAATACTTAGGGAAATTTATTTTCCAATGGCAGGGACTCTGGGGTTGCCGAATGCAACCGAAAAAGAAAAAACTATTAAATCATTCTTTAACAAACCCACAGACTAAGAGACTCTCTCACATGAGTTTTGGCGATAGAATACTGTAGTTGAGTGTCACCAAAGTTGTTTCAAAATAAAATCCTGGGTCAAAATTGGGCCCCGCCCAAGGCGGGGTCTATTGGGGATTCCTTATATGCATATAGTGAATAACTTTAAACAATCTCCTAAGACCTAAGAGCTAGAGCTAGATAATTCATGTGCACATGAAAAGGTTCTAATAGCGTCTAGCAAGTTTTGTGTCGAGATAAAGAGCCCTGGGGTGGAAGAAGTTGCCCGCCCGCAGGGGGTCGCATTGAGATTTTCCCCCCTAATAGTGCATGATATGTATAATCTTGTGTGTCAATTTATTTAGATTATTCAGTATGAAACTTTTCTTTCCGTGAAGTGTCTACCAAGGTTTCTGTTTTTCAATTATAAAAGCGCCTGGTTCAAAATTTGGCCCCTGTTCGGGGGGTTATTTTTTATTTTTCCTTTTTATGTTGTAACAAACACTTAAATAATCTTCTTTGAAAAAAACCAATAGCTAGATTTAGATTATTAATCATGAACACTTCTAGTTGAGTGTCTAACAAAGTTTTGGTTCAAGATAATAGCCCTGGGGTCCAAATTGGCCCCGGGGTTCCCATTGATTTTGCCTATATGTCATATAGTAAAAACTTTAAAAATCTTCTTTGAAAAGACCCAAGATAGCTAGCACGTTTACGATATTCAAGCCATGATAATCTCTTAGGTAAGTGTCTCCATAAGTTTGTGTCAATTTAAAGCCATGGGTACAAAATGCCGCCCCAGGGGTGTCATTGTTTTATTAACTATATGCCCTGTGTAGGTAAAAACTCTAAAAAATCTCTTTAAAACCCAATGAGGCCCCTACGAGCTGTAAATGGTTTTGGGCATGAAATATTCTTCTTATGGCTGTCTAACCAAGTTTGAGTTTGTTCAAATTAAAAGGGGTGTGGGGAAAAATGGCCGATCCTGCGAGGGGGGGGGGGGGGCGCCAGTTGGGATCATGTTTCTCATTACAGTTGAAAGCTAAAAACTTTTAACATGGTTGTAAACACTCTTCTAAATGAAGGTCTTCCAAGTTTGTCAAATAAAGCCTGGGGTTTAACCTGGCCCGCTCCGGGGGCCTATCTACAAGGTGAGGCGACGCTCAGGGCCTTGATGCCAACTGTTTAATAACTTTGGAAAAGTCAAGAATAAGTCTCTAGTTGATCACCTGTATATCTTTGAAGGCCTCAAGCGCTATCACAATAGCAAATTAACACCACCATTGTGTATCAGGTACTAACACAATTTAGGTTGATACATAGTTTTTTAGAAGTCTAAGAGAATATGTGTTGAATTCTATTGTATATACATACAAGTGTGACCTCCCAGAATTACATAGGTATTATGTAAATGTATGATGTGATGTAAGCATGTTCCATATAACTACAACATCAATTTATTGTGCAGCATAGTGCTAAGTCCACAACTATTATACATCACTTAGTATAGAATTAAAGTGATATTATTAATTAATTAGTGTCTCACCTTAACATAGATTATTGAAAGAGGGTAAACAAATCATTGACCACTAAATACTTGTGAAACATGACGACTACTACATGAAGTAGTATTAAACTTAAATTTATTTATGATAACCATTTACCCACATACTATAAGAGGTGGTGTTAGTCGCGATTCTTCTATAGACCATTAGAGCTATCCTAATATAAGTTGTGTAAAGTTTCCACAAATCTCTCTTAATTCCTAACTTTTTTGTAAAAGATTCCAGCAACATGATTATTTCATATCACTCAGAGTGTATATTATCGAAACAGACCCATGTAAGTTCAACTTATATCCGGTTTATTTCTTTTCTCTTATATAAATTTCATGATTTAGCAAGTATAGCTTGTGATAAAAACTTGCTGATAGGCGATTAATTTACGTACCTACGTGATGATCAAATTCCTGTTTTTGTGTGAGGTGGAGATAGCTATTTGTCTATTCCTAATACTGCATTCAGTAATAATTAGTGAACTATAAATATCAAGTATAACAGTTTGTTATTTTATACAGTTATTATAAGTCCTAGGAAAAATGTTTTTTAAACTTGTTATATATTGAATGGAGAATATATGTATAGTATTGTTAGGTTTTGCATGTAGAATAAGGTATCGAAGTTATACATTTTTGGAGGGTGGTACATTATGCGTATATGTATTAAGTATAGATATATATTTATATTAATATGATTTAGTAACTAAATGTTTATATTTGGTGATTTATTCTGGTACTCGAGGGCAAGAAGTTATAATTGTTATCACCATTTTAAGTGTTAGAGACGGGCTTTATTTCGTGGGACAATAATCCATATCGAAATAAATAGAGGATTACAAATACGAACTGAAATTTCTCAATTTTAGAAATTAAATATATTTTGTTTTTATTCACGTATTTACTATTACTTTCACTGTGGTGCAGAGGTAGCTAGATATGAGCGCGTCTCATTTATTAGGGTGTGAAGAGGACGCTGAGGATATTAAAAAATCTTCGGAGGCGTATAGCCATAAGTATTGCTCACCTGCCTTTCTGTAAGATGTCGGATTGTTGTGATATAGGAGAGTCGACATCGGACTTCTATATTAGTCCACACGAGTTATCGCAAAAGTCTGTTGCTGGCCCTGGTGGGTGTATCGATATTCGAAGCCGGAAAGATGGGATCTTTTTGTGATTGACGCATACTTCTTAGAGCGCATCGGAGCAAAAAGAACGTAGTGAGGTTCATCTAGCTATCAATCACAAACTGGTCATGTTGAATCACGCCGTTACTGCGTTTGATTGCCACTAAAGTATATACAGAGAATAGGAACATTATCAGAAGTAGGATCTATAAGAAGTACACCACTAACCTCGACCGATGGGTTCATACTAGCGCAACCTTTTTGATTATTTCACATTAAATTTTTGGCTCGCTTAGAGAGAATGGCAATCAACTAAAATAAGTGCGGCTAGTATGCACCCACAGCATTCTATTTGTTCACAAATCAGCTTATATTCTAACACACTTCATTAAATGTATATGTAGTTTTAGTTTCTTTATTAGATATATTATAAGTTGGTCTCACAGCAGACTACAAAGCATGTTTTGTCTCTCTGGCCTTTAGGGGTACTGGGGATTGGTCCAATCAATCTAATATTAAGTTTATGTTTAACTATTTTTGTTCACTTTATTATTTATAAAATTAACCATGCAAAAGAAAAAATAGAAGGGCATTAAGAATTAATTTTTCTTTTATTTTCCAGAAAGAATGAATCAGAAAAAAAGATGGTGATAATAAAGACATAAAATGACAAAGGTTTGTGAAGTGTTTTTGTTTGGCCTTAATCATTGAGGTTTCTAAAAGTTGCCCAAAGAAAAATTTCTCTTCAATGAGGTTTGAAAGTCATAGGGCTCTGATAAGAATGTTGAAAATATTAGGAATGTTTAAATTTTGATTAATGCCTACTATTCTGCCACATCAAAAATGTTCTAGAAATAGACCCAAAAATTTTCCACAATTAATTAAATATGCAAAATTCAAGAGGAACTGACAACGGGTTTGTTATCGTTCAATTTGACACAGATATAAACACCCCATAATTTTTATCACCTCTTACATGTACACAAGCAGGAACAGTAGCTTGTATTAGTTAAAAATTGTAAAATGTAGGGAATAAAAACTGTGTATTGAGATTTGAAATATGGAAAATAAATATTCAAAACACTTCCAGGTGTTAAGTGTGAATTTGTTGTGTAAGACTGTTTTGTGGAAGAATTCCTGTTTCCCAAATTTTGGGAGACATATTGTTTTTTGCCTTAGCCATGTCTGTCTGGTCCCAGGCGTACAATGGGACACTTGTTAGGGTTAACAA
The DNA here is from genome assembly GCF_026571515.1 of Ruditapes philippinarum. NCBI lineage: Eukaryota > Metazoa > Mollusca > Bivalvia > Venerida > Veneridae > Ruditapes > Ruditapes philippinarum. The sequence continues at coordinate 23,170 of NW_026856479.1, forward strand.
GAAGCAATGACGGTAACAGTAATTTAATTCATTTTCCATCAGTTGTTGAGGGCTACTTTATGTTCTAATTGGATTGATTTACTTTTATAAGCAAATAAATACCAATAATGTCATTTGTGAAGAACATCATTCTGTCTGTCCACATTAGCTTGGATTTCAAACCACATTTACAACCATTACCTATTGTCCAATCACCACCATTCGCTGGCTGTACAAAATGGCAGCCACAGCTAGAAGTAATAGATATCTTGTCCGGCCTAACAGGGCAAAAACTGGGGGGGGGGGATTCAAGTATACACATTTACAGGAGTGATTAGTAAGATCCGTAGTGTTTGCAACATCACTGGCACAGTTTTGCTTAGTTTGTACAAATGGCCACCATACTATCGGTGCGAGATGAAACAAAAATCTTGTCTGGGCTCACAGGCCCAAGACTCTGCCAAGAATTCATATATATAATCAAAACCTTTCCAAGCGTCGATCAAGTACCAGATCCATAGTTGTTTCTGGCTCAAAATCATGTAATTTAAACTGGCCATATACCTTAGAGTGCAATTACCCCTTGTACATTTTGGGCACTTAATGTTTAAAGTTCTAACCTGCCATTTTCATTTTCAATGTCAATATGTCACTTTAAAACCAATAAAACTGTCATTAACTCAAAAGCCCCTGACAATTCTAATTTTTGGTGCCCCACTTAGTGACGGGAGATTTCCGTCTTCGTTCTGCGCGAGTGCGAGAGAGGTTCGAGCGCGGGTCCGGGATGTGTCGCGTCCGGTTTCGGGGTCCGTTCTCTTTTGGTGTGCACGTAACACAAAGTTATGACTTAGATCATGGAAATTTACAGGATGTTTATCAGCATGTGGAGTGCTGTGGTTACTGGTTTTCGTCTGGATATTTTTAGGCTCAGGAGAGCAAAGGCTCAGAGTGGCCTATTAGTTCAAAGGGGATTGCTCCGTGCGCCCGCGTCATGCTTCACAATGTCTTCTTTCTCTGAATTACTGGGCAGATTTTAACTTCAAATTTGTCTGTAGCAACCCTGTGAAGCACTCTGATTGCCTGTCATCCAATGGCCCCTTAGGGTCAACAGTTAAAAATAGAAAACTTAAATTTCTTTACAGCAACTAAATGATGGATGACAACCTGTCTGTGCTTCTTGGTAGTTTTTAAAGTGCTCATATTAATTGATTGCCCCTTGTAGGGGTCTCTAGGGCTAAAATAGAAAAAAAAACTTTACATCTTCTCTACAGAACTAATGGTGGTAGGCATCACAAAGCTTTGTCTGTAGAATGTCTGGGTAGTCTTTTATAAGTTTGCTCATATAATTTGATTGGCCCTTTTAGGGGCCGCTATAGCTAAAATACGAAATAACTTTAGTCTGTTTCTATAGGACTTATTGATGGATTGATCCCAAACTTGTCTGTAGCAATCTTGGAAGTCTGTGTATCAGTTTGATCTTTAAGTCATTTGTAATTTGATTGACTCCTGTTTTGCATTTACTTTAATTCACAAAGGGGGGTTGGGTGGTCAGCATTCTTCAAATTATAAGTTAAGATATCTATCGCTCAAATTAATATAAAAAATATTGAAATGGATCACACAGTCTTTTATAGATATAAAAAACAGTGTTTTTGACTCACACGAAGAAGATATGTTAATTGTTTCAATTACTAAGGAGGTCACAGTATAGTTAAGATTTTTTATAAATTCATTAAAAAAAAAAATATTTTTTTATTTTATTTTTGGTTTTAGAGATATGATTATGGTTATTTCAATTTTTTCAATAAGAGGTTCAATGGCTTTGGAGAAAAGTCTTATGTCCATGACCTGTTTATGATGTGTAAGTTTTTAACTAGAATTGACATCAGTATTGATCTTGTAAGGCCGTTGTAGTCATTACCAGGAAAAAAAATTGGCTAAAAAACATTAAATTGTTTCTCCGCCTGACTACAAAGATCATTTTAGTCATTGTAGTTCAAGGTACAGGATAACAATTTTGGGTTATTAAAATGTGTTTTTTTTTCATTTTTTTTTTGAATGGGATAAACTTGAAAAGCAAATTTCAATAAATTTTGGAACAGAACTGTTGACCTGAGTTCATGTGCAATAATTGAATTTTGTATCAAGTGAACTGTTTTTTGATATTTTTTGAACCATTGCAGATACTTTCTTGTTTTGGTGTATAGGAAAGACTTGAAATTGTTGGACCAGGAATGTAATCTTCTGATGCTGAATGTATTAAGATATAAAACTGACTAACTTTGATATTGTATTTTGATATTTGTTTTGGACTATTTGTGTTTTTTGTGTACCCTGCTGAAAATTTGGACAAGGGGTTTTCATTTTCTGAATCTGATTTGAATTTTTGATATGAACTGGCCGTACTTTTGATAATAATGATATCATTTACCTACTCTTTCTTTTATTACAATCTTGAAATTGACCAGGATTAATGTTAATTTTTAGGCCCCACAATGTGGAGCAATAACGTTGCAGCTTGCCTCGTCCGTCAGTCTGTCGTCCTCAGTCCGTACGTCGAAATTGTGAACGCAAACTCTCTAAACCGGATGGCAGATTTGCTTAAACTTACAGGGATAACACCTTATGTAAAGTAGTAAGGAAGGATTTGGCGGCGAGCAATTTAACCGAATTTATCGGCCGCTTTGTTGATTTTTTTTCACTACATACTATGTAGATAATTTGTGAATGCAACTCCTTTAAACACGATGGCAGATTTTGCTTCACTTACAGGCGATGAACACCTTAAGGTGTAAGATGGCAAAGTAAAGGTAAGGAATTTGCTGGCGCCAAATTAACCAGAATTTTGGCCGCTGTTGTTGATTTTTTCACTATTACTTATGATGTGAAATTTTTTGTGAACGCCCTCTCTTAAACAGATGGCAGATTTTTGCCTTAACTTAAGGATGAACACCTAAGTGTAGCTGGTAAAGGAAGATTTGCTGGGGAGCGACCAATTTAACAGAATTATCCCTTTTTGTTGATTTTTCATTATATACTATGTAGAAATTTTTGAACGCAAACCCTCTTAAACCAAGATGGCAAGATTTTGCTTAAACTTCCAGGAAAAACTAACTTGTAAATGGCATACAGGACATTATACTACGACCGATTAACGAATTATGGCCTTTGTGATTTTTTTCACTATTCTATGTAGAGAATTTTTTGTGAAGTGCAACTCTTCTTTAATCCGATGGGCGACGATTTTGCTTAAACTTACAGGGATCGCAACACTTAATTTGTAAAGATGGTACTAAAGAAGGAATTTTGCTGCGAGAAAATTTAGAACTGAATTATGGCCTTTGTTATGATTTTTTGCACTATCGCTACTATGATAGAGATTTTCTGAACGAACTCTAACGGATGCAGATGCTTAAAACTTCCCAGGATAACACTTTAATGTGTAGTGGTCTAAGAAGTAATTTTTCTGCGACAAATTAACAAATATGGACCTTTGTTGATTTTAATTTTCAACTTTGGCACAGTAGTCCAAAAAATATGTTGGCCTAGAGTATAAGATTGACAGAACATGCGTGTGGGGCATTCCGTGTCCTATGGACACATTTCTAGTTGCTGTTTAAATTTTTATACATGCTTTCATGTGACATTTTGTGTTTCATTAAAAAAAGTTATAAAAATATGTTTAGTCAAATTAAATGCTTGCTCCAGTGTCATTTTGTCTGCATTTATTCTTTCAAAGTCTCAGGAACACACTTGCAACATCATATGTTTAACAGGGCTTTTTCAAATATTAGGTGCAAATATTTCATTTTTAATATAGTGAATATGAATGATGGTTTAGATGAGGATCTAGGCCACTAGTCCTATTTTTTTATTTATGAAAAAAACAGCTAGAAAAATCAGTGTGAAAGTATATTACAAGGGAAGTTAAGTTTAATTGCTTGCCGAAAGAGCAGAACTTGCTTTCAGCAAATCTTTTAAAAAAAATTTCCACACTGTACAAGCCGTGTTTCTTGGTGGAGCGACTCAGGCCATCATGGCCTCTGTAGATTTTAAAGATTATTGCCTCTTGACTTAGTAAAATTTTGCATTTTTAAAACTTGTACCTCAAAAGTATTTTGACTAGAGCACTGAAAACTTTACAAGCAATGTTGAATCGCAGGTGTAGTTGTGCACCTGGTTATTTCATCTGGATAGTTTTTTCAATTTTTAGAGTTATGTGCCCTTGACTGTAATTAAGAATTTTGGCAATTTTTCAAACTTTGTCGCATTTAATTAACTAGATCATGAACTTTACAGGATGTGATCAACATGTTATTGTTGCACCTTGGGTATCTTGGATTTTTCGAGTATTTTTAGAGTTATTGCCTTGACTAGTAATATTATGCAAGATTTTCAGACTTGTGTCGCATGTAACTCAAAAAATATTTTACCTATGAGTCATGAAACTTACAGGGGAATTTGATCAGTCATATTTGTTGTGGCACCTAGGTATTTTCGCTGGATATATTAGTATTAATTATGGCCTTTGGACTTACGTCAATTTTCGCAATTTTCACTGTGTCACATGTAAACTCTAAAGGATTTGACATAGAGCGTCAGTGCTATAACAGAGTCATTAACTTAACGGAAGGTTGCTCAACATATTTTAGTGTAGGCACCGTGGGGTTCGCTCGTCGGATTTAGCCAGTATTTGTAGCGTTATTGCCCTTGACTTACGAGTAGTTAATAAATGCAATTTTCAACTTGTTCATTGCATAGCTCAAAAAGTAGTTCACTGTTGGGGCCTGAAAAGTTTTACGAGTATGTTGGTGCAGCATGTGTACGTTATGCAACCTTTGGGTTTGCTTGTGGATTTATTCAGTATTTGTGAAGTCCTTGCCTTTTACTTAGTAAAAGATTTTTAGTTTTTCAAAAAATATTTGACCTAGAGTCATAAGATTGACAGAACACTGGCGCGGTGGGGGCACCCGTGTCCTATTGACACATTTATAGTTATTTGTGCATTTACCTGGGTGAATTCTGTGTACCTTATCTATTTTTAGCATGACTATTGGAAGAATAAGGAGAGCTATCCTAGTCAGTGGATCATTGCCCTCAACGTAACCAATTGGTTTAATTTTGCGTACCACTTCAAATATTTTCGAAGTCCATTGACATCTTGCTTTGAAACTTTGCAAATTTGTTCACCATTATGCCTCCAATCTGTAAACAGAAGGAAGTCACTGTTCCAAGCATTTTGACTGAATTATGCCCCATTTTCAACTTTACGTTAAAGTTTATGTTTAATTTACGTTAAAATTTGTGTATCATCCCAAATATTTTCATATTCCATAGAAAGTTCACCATCATGCCCCAAAACTGTACACAAGAGGAGGTAGCTCTATCAAGTATTTTTAGCTCATCTGTCACAAAGTGACAGTGTGAGCTTTTGTGATCGCTTTTCGTCCGGCGTCCGTCGTCCGTCCGTCGTCCGTAAACTTTTACTTTAAATGACATCTCCTCATAAACCACTAGGCCAATTTCATCCAAACTTCACAGGAATGTTCCTTTGGTGGTCACCTTTAAAAATTGTTCAAAGAATTTAATTCCATGCAGAACTCTGGTTGCCATGGCAACCGAAAGAAAAAACTTTAAATATCTTCTTTTAAAAACCAAAAAAAAAAAAATACTAAGAGCTAGAGCTTAGATATTTGGCATGAATCATCTTCTAGTGAGTGGTCTACAAGTTTGATTTTCAAATAAAAGCCTGGGGTCAAAATTGGCCCCCGCCCCAGGGGGTCTTGATTTTCCCTATAATGCATATAGTAAAAACTTAAAAAAATCTTCTTTAAAGAACCAAAGAGCTAGAGCTAAGATATTGAGCATGAAACATGTTCTAATGAGTGTTCTACCAAGTTTGTTTCAAAATTTTAAAAGGCCCTGGGGTTCAAAATTGGCCCTGCCCAGGGGGGTCATTGATTTTCCTTATATATGCATACAGTAAAAAACTTAAAAAAAATTTCTTTAAAGAACTCAAAGAGCTAGAGCTAAGATATTTAGCATCAATACATGTTCTATTATAGGTGTCTACCAAATTTGTTCAAATAAAAGCCCTGGGGTCAAAATTGGCCCTGCCCCGGGGGTCATTGATTTTCCTTATATGTGTAAAGCAAAAACTTAAAAAATCTTCTTTGAAATACCCAAATAGCTAGTTTTAGATTTTAAGCATGAAACATCTTCTAGTGAGTGTCTACAAAGTTTGTTCAAATAAAAGCCCTGGGGTCAAAATTGGCCCCGCCCCGGGGGTCATTGATTTTCCTTATATGTGTAATAGCAAAACTTTAAAATCTTCTTTGAAAAAAAAAAACCCAAATAGCTAGAGTTTAGATATTAAGCATGAAACATCTTTCTAGTAAGTGTCTACAAAATTTTGTTCATAAAAGCCCTGGGTCAAAACTGGCCCCCGCCCCAGGGGTGTCATTTTTTAACTATAATGTGTATAGTAAAAAACTTAAAAAAATCTTCTTTTAAAAAGCCCAATGAGCTAGAGCTTAGTATGGTTTAGCATGAAACAACATCTTCTTATGAGTGTGTGTGTGTGGGGGGGGGGGGGGGGGGGGGGGGTGCTATACAGGTGAGCGACCTCAGGGCCATCATGGCCCTCTTGTTACAGAATTTTGCCACTTTTTCAGTTTCTGCTCTAACTTATGTTAGGAATGTATGTCTGAGGTTGACAGTGCATGTGCTGGTATTTTACCAGAAAATACAAGTCAAGTTCTAATTTGGTCATGGTCAGATATCCCTTAAAATTGGAAAAGATTTAAAATTCACAATTTCTTATAAAGGGTAGACATGTGATTTACTGTATTAATAATGAATGCTTGATGATTATCACTTAAAGAAAGAAGCACTGAATAATTTTTAAGTAGCAAAGTGTTCTTGAAGCGGTACTTAACAAGAACTGTACTTAAGTCAAAAATGCAAAAGATGGTACAGCTAGCCAATGAGACACCAAAAAACAAAAGGTTTTATGAATGAAAATTTTATTTTTTTGGTCTTCAGCAAAGTTTACAAAGAAAAAACACCATCTTGTTTTATTGTAGGTGGCAAGAAAGGTAAAGATAAAAAGCAGGACAGAAAAGGTACAGTTTATCAATTATTGCTTCCATATATGTTTAAAAATATAATTTTAATGCATTTTAATATTATGAAAGTTAAATTTCAATGTTGTATATATTTATCATGCTACATTTTTAGCTCGACTATTCGAAGAATATGAGAGCTATTGCAGTCGCCCCGGCGTCGGCGTCAGCGTCGGCGTCTGCGTTGGTTAAAGTTTTTTGTAAAGTCAAATATCTCAATTATTGCTTGAGATATTCAATTGAAACTTACAATACTTATTTATAGTAACAAGGTACATCAGATTGACAAGTTGGATAACTCTGCCTACAATATTGACAGAATTATGCCCCTTTTTAACTTAGAAATTTTGGTTAAAGTTTTTTGTAAAGTCAAATATCTCAATTATTTCTTGAGATATTCAATTGAAACCTACAATACTTATTTATAGTAACAAGGTACATCAGATTGACAAGTTGGATAACTCTGCCTACAATATTGACAGTATTATGCCCCTTTTATGTCCCCTACCGGTTTACCGGAGGGGACTTTAGGTTTACCCTCCGTCCGTCTGTCTGTCTGTCCGTCCGTCAGTCCGTCCGTCTGTCCGTCCGTCAGTCCGTCCGTCCACAAAACTGGATCCCGCGATAACGCAAAAAGTACTGAAAATATTTTAATGAAACTTGATATATGGATAGATGGCAGTATGGAGATTATGCACGTATTTTTCTTTTCTTCCTATGTTGAAAATTCTGGTTGCTATGGCAACAAATAGACTGAAAAATATGGCAAATTTTACACATAACCTGGATCCCGCCCATTACGCAAAAAGTACTGAAAATATTTTTATTGAAAACTTGATATATGGATAGATGGCAGTATGGAGATTATGCACGTCTTTTTCTTTTCTCCTATGTTGAAAATTCTGGTTGCTATGGCAACAAATAGACTGAAAATATGGCAAATTTTACACATAACCTGGATCCAGTGATAACACAAAAAGTACTGAAAATATGTTTATGAAACTTGACATATGGGTAGATGGCAGTATGGAAATTAATGCACATCCTTTTCTTATCTTCCCTATGTTGAAAATTCTGGTTGCTATGGCAACAAATAGACTGAATTTCAAGATTTCTGATTCTTAAGTTTTTTAAGTTTTTTCACTATAAGTTCTTTATTTCTTAAGGTATTTTCTTCAAACTTTAAATATAAGTTGCTTGTCATCAACCACATCATATGTGACAAGGTTTACAAACTCTAGCACAAAATATATCAGAATTACCTCCCTTGAACTTAAAATTTTCATGAAAAAAACATTGTTTTTTTTTAAATAACTTCTTTTTTCGGAATGTATCTACTTCAAACTTCATATAAATGTTTTCTTATTATCACTCAACATTTGGTGAGTGTTCAATACTCTAGCAAGACTATTTCCAGAATTATGCCCCTTTTGAAACTTAGACTTTTTTTTGAGAAATTGGTAATTTTTACTCCAACTTCTTCAATCATGATAGGATTTTAAAAATGTTATATTTTGATATCAGGGATGTTTAAAAAATAACTTTAGAGTGTCCTTCAGTCCGTCTGTCTGTACATAAAAACTGTTTCCTGAGATTACTTTTAAAGAACTTTTTCAACAAATTTACTTTAAATAGGAACCTTAGTGAATGGCCAATGGCCCTTCAGAATGTTGCTTGGGCTCTTACCGGTAGGGGACTTATGGATTGCTTGCAATACTATGATAATTGCTTGTTAACTTTAAAGTTTTTTTGTAAAGTCAAATATCTCAATTATTGCTTGAGATATTCAATTGAAATTTAAAATACTTTTTTATAGTAACAATGTACATCAGTTCGCAAAATTGCATTACTCTGCCTGCAATATTTGCAGAACTATTTGCCCCTTAAATTTGAAACTTAGAAAATTTTGGTTAAAGGTTAAAGGTCTTCAAAGATATTTACTTGAAACTTTACACATGTACTTAGGGTCATAATTTGAGGGTCATAATTTTATGTCACTGACCAAGTTCCATAACTCTATCCTGCATTAAGGCTGATTCATATCCCCTTTTCTACTTAGTCTCTTGGTTAATGTTTACATGCAAGTTTTACATATCTCAATAACTATTAAAGATATTTATTTAAAACTTCACATATGCATTTAGGGTCATAATTGTAGGTCACTGACAAAGATCCATAATTCTATCTTGCATTTAGGTTTTAGATTTTTCTCCCCTTTTTCAACTTAGAAATTCATGGTAAAGTTTTGCTTGTAAGCTGTTATCTCTATAATTACTGAAGGATGTGTGCCTTTTTTGGGATAATTATATGCATTCATAATAATAAAGCAGTGATTTACTTGATAAAACATCTTAATAACAAGCCTTTGTACCTTTTCTGTCAATTTTATGTATGTATTCATAGGTAATTAGTATTATTATACTCAATAAAACACCCTTGTGACATTACCTTCCGAATAGTCAAGCCAATACTGTATAATTAGACTGTCTCTAAGGCCTATAACATGAATTTATCAAAAAAAAAAATAGCCCTTTTGTGAACTTAGAAAATTTAACATTATCAAAGCTCTCAATTTTACGTTATCAAGGCTCTTTTACTATCAAGCACTTAGAATAGTCGAGCGTGCTGTCCTACCGACAGCTCTTGTTTTTTTTTTAAATAATAATGAATCTGATGTATATGATTGTTTTACTTACTTTCATGTAAATTTTTCATTAAAGAACTGTTCTATTTGAGTTTTAATTCGAAGTTTCTCAACAAACAGTTGCATACATTACTTAAATGTGTATGCTTAAGTGTTTATAATTATGCCCCCACAAATGTAGTTTAGGGATGTATATTGGAGTCAGATTGTTGGCTGTCCATTGTTCGGTTGATTGGTCAGTCTCCTTTATGGTTTTCGGATGATAACTGGAAATTGGAATCAATTATTGTAACCCAGCTTGGTATATAGCAGGCAGATGTGAAAACTTAGGTTGATATAGATTTTGGACCCCCTTGGATAGGTCAAGGTCACTATTACTAAAAATAGAATTTATTTTTCTGACAATGACTAGAGTTATGAATGAGATATTGTAATCAACCTTTGTATAGAGCAAGCTTATATGAAGACCCCGGTTGGTATTGCATTTGGACCCCCTGGGGTTAAGGTGAATGTCACTGTTACTAGAAATAGAAAAATTCTGTGCATTAAGTAAAGTTAGGAATGAGATATTGTATTCAAACTTGGTGTATATTAATCTTATATGAAAACCCCATTTGGTATTGCAATTTATTGAAATAATTCTTTCTTCATTTACTATAGGTTTAGTTCAAATTTTTCTTCAGACCACTTATTTTTTAAAAGTCAAAGTTGCTGATGGGGGTATTCTATTTCAGTGGTAGCGCTGAGTCACACTTGTTATACAACAAGCTTGTATGAAGCTTGTATGAAGAAGCTAGTTTGGATTGCTTTTGGACCTCCTGTGACAAAGGTCACTATTACTAAAAAGAGAAAAATGGTTTTTGGATGATAACAGTAGTTGTTGAGATATTGTAATTTAACTTGTTATTTAGCAAGCTTAAGCTACCATATTTGGAAAGCCCGATTGGGATTGCATTTGGAACCCATTGGGTCTCTTGTTACTGAAAATAGAAAAATTATTTTAGGACTAGAGTTAGGAATGAGATATTATCAGGCCAGTTCCGAGTCAGGTTTGTAAAATATCCACAACAAATTTGTAACATTTAATATTTCTTTTAATTGGTTTTACTCTATCTTTTATCTTTTCAGTTATCTTTTCCGTTATGACCCTTTTAATTCAAGATTTGTGCTATTTATACAATTCCTTTGTTTACATGATCTTCAGATAGATGTACTCTTTAGATAGAAACCATGCCTTTGATGCAAGTCAAGGTAATGGTCTCTTAATTGGCTCAGCTTGGGGGACATTTGTATTTTTCCAATGACAGTTTTTTTTGTGTTTTTTCTTTTACCAAATTGTCTCTTATGGTCTTTTAGGTTTGGGTGTTGTTTGAAGTTAATAGGTATAAGGTTAAGGTATTTCTTTTTTATGTTTCACCTTCATCAAATAGCAATGCCATGTCATCTAATATTTTTCACAATAACAAAAGGCCATCAAGTTATATAACTGTGTTTGCATTTTTTTGGCAATTTATCTGTCCATTATTGAGTGAATGGGTAAACATTTTTTTTTTAAATTAGTTACTGACAAGAATCTCGACTGGAGGGGATGTGGGTGGTGGGAAGGCATTTGTATTTACTCTGATAAAAGATAAGTTGAAGATATTTTTTTTTTGGTCAGCCACCATAAATTCTTTCAAACATTTTTGGGTTACAGACTTTGGTTAATCACAAAGGAAATCTTTTCAAAGTTTGGATTAAATTTAAAAATAGAATGGAAAAATATCTTCATAGACATATATCCAGTAGAAAATGATAGATAATAATATTATCTACCTGTAAGAGCACAAATGTAATATTATTCTTTGAAAAAGAGTAGGAAATTCATGGCCTTTTTGTGTTTTTCTTATCAGATGATGTGTATGAAAATGCTTCAGAACTTGCTCCTATTAAAACAAAGACATATGCTGGTGAAGAAAATGTTTATGAAAACCCAGAACAATCAAAATCAACACCAAAGGTATTATAATTTATTTTGCCTTTTTTAGAACAAGATGAAGTATATAGAGGATTGTTTTCCTACTGAAGTAATGTCATTATTGCATGCTTTCAAACCTATTTGTGGAGAACATAATTATGATAACTGATTTTGATTCTTTTCTATATTTAAGCTTTTTCAGCACTGCTAAATAGTATGAACATATTATAAAATTAAAGGTACGAATTACTTTAACAAACATATGTGGGTACATTTTTATAACTGAGAAACTTAAATCAATTATGTCTCCCAAAATTTAAGGGAGACATATTGTTTTTGCCTTCGCCGTCTGTCCACTCTCACAGGACAGTAATAATGTGGCTAGGGGGACAATAGGTTACTGTTCTATCTCTTTGATGTCATTCATTCCGTAATGCTTTTTATATGGCTATTTCTTTTAGGTGGCTAAAAAGAACAATAGAGAGAACAATAGAGTAGCCACATTATTATTGTTCCGTTTGAAGGTCTGTCCTTTCAGTTGTCTCCGTCCGCATTGAGCTTGTAAGCCCTTCACATGTCAAACTACTGGTTGGATTTCAACCAAACTTGACAGGAGTGATCAGTACCAATCCTAGTTGTGCACGTCACTGGCACGTTCCGCTTCATTGCACAAAATGGCAGCCAGAGCTAAAAATACAAAAGCCTTGTCCGCCCTTCAAATGTCAAACTACTACTTGGATTTCAACCAAACTTTACAGAAGTGATCAATACCATCCCTAGTTGTGCACTTCACCAGCACATTCTGCTTTGCTGCACCAAATGGTCTCCAGAGCTAAAAATAGAAAATCTTGTCCGGCCTTCAAAGGTCAAACAACTGGTGGGATTTCAACCAAATTTTACAGGAGTGATCAGTACCTTCTCTAGTTGTGCATATCATCGGCATGTTCCGCTTGGCTGCACAAAAAGGCTGTCAGAGCTATAGATAGAGAAAACTTGTCCGCCTTCACAGGTCAAGCCACTTAACTGGTGGGATTTCAATGAAACTTCAAATGAGTGACCATAAATAGTTTTGGGACAAAAACCCTTCTAGTTTATATTATGCAATTGGGGATATGAATAAACGGAATTGATTGTTTTCATTTATTTGTAATGCTTCAATATAACTGATAATTTGAGGTTTGAAAATTTTGATTATTACTACACAGTCTCTTTGTAAATATAAAATTAACATGTTTCTGCTTCATGTTAGGATTCAAACTGTATACACTATTGCTGGTCGCAAAATGTCATTTAAAAAAATCTGGCAAATTTTTAGCTCCGGAGGACGTCATATGGATGTCATCCTTTGTCCATTGTCTGTCGCCCAACCACATTTCCTTGTTATCACTCTAGTCACATTTTTGCCTTAATCATCATTAAACTTTGTCAGAATGTTTGTCTAGGTAATTGCTGGGATGAGTTTGTATATGGGTCTTCTCACCAACTGGATAGAAAAAGCCCTAAATGTTACTTAATATAGCAGTGTGGCAAATCTTACCTCACATGGGCTTATCTCACACTCCATGTGCAGCACCTCTTTACGTTTTCCTACACATTAGCAATATTCACCCCTATTTTGACAAAAATGAAACGTCATGAGGGCCAAATGTATCAAATATGTGAGTGAATCTATTAAATTGTCCACGGAATCAAAATAAATTGATATTAACTTTCACACTTTAATGAGTCCTACTCTACTGTAGGTCCAACTTTTTTCTTGATCTGTTACTAAAAATAGCACACTTTAAAATATCGCAAAATTCTTAATAAAATTGGATATTTAATAATGACTTTTTGCCTGGAAAACATCCATGTTTTCTGTAATGATCAGGATGCTTCTTGATGACAAATCTCATTTTACTTTAATATTTGGCCAAGATAACTGAATAGGTAGTAAATATTTGCAAACGGTAAACGCTTTTGTCAACCATTAAAGTCTGGACTGAATTCCTTATAAACACTTATTTTATGATATTTTCCGACTTAAAAGATGATGTATTTTATCATGATAACCTTGCTTTTTGATTTGAATTTATTTTCATTTAATATTTAACACATAAACCGGATTAGTAGAATTTCTTGCGGACTTAAAAATTGCTTTAGTCAGCCATAGAAAGTCAGGCCCCTAAGCCCCGCCTTACAAACTAGGTTGTTATGCCAGTAGGCAGTAGTTTCACTGATATTTATATTTTGTTTCTTGTCTGTCGAGGTGAGTGAGAAAAATAATCAATCATTTGGTTAGTTAGAGGATAGGGAAATCCCAACCCCGCGGGCAATCAGTTCCAATCGGGAACACGCCAAGGCTCATTCCTAATGGAACCGATCACCCTCGGGTTAGGATTTCCCTAACCTCTATCTAACCCAACGATAGATTTTATTAATCTCGGATGAAAAACTAGGTCACAGGAGCTTAAAAAAGGAAAATCTTGTTAACACTCTAGTGGCCATTGTTTGGATCCAAATATCCTGGAAATTGGTTTGAAAGATTGTTTTGATTATTTCTAGTTCAAGTATAAATATGGGGCACCTGGGGTCAAAAACTAGGTCACACTGGCCAAATTGGGGGCGTCCGTGGCTGAGTGGTTAAGGTCGTTTACTTCAAACTTGCCACTCACCGCTGTGGGCTCAAATCCCGACAGGGACTTTGGATTTTTTCATGTGAGGAAGCTATCCAGCTAGCTTACGAAAAATTGGTGGTTCTACTCAGGTGCCCGTTTGTGCCTGAAATAATGCACAGATGGGCTTCTGAGGTCTTCATCCACCAGTAAAGCTAGAACGTCGAGATATGACCTATACTGTGTCGATGTGACGTAAAACCCAAAACAAACAAAACTGGCAAAATCTGCTCAATCATCACCAAACTTGGTCAGGATGTTTGTCTAGAAACTAGAGGTAATTGCTCAGACGAGTTCAAACTTGGATTATCTCAGATGAAAAACTAGGTCACAGGAGCTACAAATGGAAAATCTTGTTAACACTCTAGTGGCTACTGTCTTGATCCAAATATCCTGGAAACTGGTCTGAAAGTTTGTTTTGATGATTTCTAGATCAAGTACGAATATGGGTCACATGGGGTCAAAAACTAGGTCACACTGCCCAAAAATGGAAAAACCTTGTTAACACTCTAGTGGTCACATTTTTGACTCAATTGTCATCAAACTTGGTCCGGATGATTGTCCAGGTAATTGCTAGAATGAGATCCAACATGGGTCATCTCGGATGAAAACTAAGTCACAGGAGCTAAAAAAAGAAAAGAGCTTGTTAACATCTAGTGGCTTCAGTGTTGTTATATTTTTTTTGGTCCTTCAGGATAAATGATGCCATCACTATTAAGTAGTGAGAATTGAGTACCCCTCCAGCCAGTCCTTCCGTCCGTCCGTTCCCTTTTTGTGTCGCACATAGCTCAAAAAGTAATTGACCTAGAGTCATGAAACCTTACATGAATGTTGATCTGCATGTGTAGTTGTGCTCCTGGGTATTTTTGTGTGGATATATTTAGTATTTTTAGAGTTATTGCCCTTGACTTGACTTAGTAATAATTTGCAATTTTCAACTTGTGTCGCATGTAACTCAGTACGTAATCAACCTAGAGTCATGAAACCTTACAGGAATGAATGTTGATCAGCATGTGAAGTTGTGCACCTGGGTATTTTTGTGTGGATATTTATAGTATTTTAAGAGTAATTGCCCTTGATTTAGTAAATAATTTACAACTTTGTACTTGCGTCGCATGTAACTCGAAAAATATTTGATCTAGAGTCATGAAACCTTACGGGCATGTTTATCAGCATGTGTAGTTGTGCACTTGGGTATTTTCATGTGGATATATTTAGTATTTTTAGAGTTATTGCCCTTGAATTAGTAAAAATTTCAATTTTTTAGCTCACCTGAGCATGCTCAGGGTGAGCTTTTAGGATCGATAATTGTCCGTCGTCCGTCGGCCGTCGTCCGTTCACATTTAGTTGTTAACACTCTTGCGGTCGCACTTTTGCCTCAATCATCATCAAACTTGGTCAGGATGCTTATCGAACATGGGTCATCTCGGATGAGAAACTAGGTCACAAGAGCTAAAAATAGAAAAACCTTGTTAACACTCTAGAGGTCACATTTTTGCCTCAATCATCATCAAACTTGGTCAGGATGTTTGTCTAAGTGATAGCTCGGATGAGTTCGAACATGGGTCATCTCGGATGAAAAAGTAGGTCACCGGAGCTAAAAATAGAAAAACCTTGTTAACACTCTAGCGGTCACATTCTTGCATCAATCATCATCAAACTTGGTCAAGATGCTTGTCTAGGTGATAGCTCGGATGAGTTCGAACATGGGTCATCTCGGATGAAAAAGTAGCTCACAGGAGCTAAAAATAGAAAAACCTTGTTAACACTCTAGCGGTCACATTTTTGCATCAATCATCATCAAACTTGGTCAGGATGCTTCTCTAGGTGATAACTCGGATGAGTTCGAACATGGGTCATCTTGGATGAAAAAGTTAGTCACCGGAGCTAAAAATAGAAAAACCTTGCTAACATTCTAGCGGTCACATTTTTGCATCAGTCATCATCAAACTTGGTCAAGATGCTTGTCTAGGTGAAGCTCGGATGAGTTCGAACATGGGTCATCTCGGATGAAAAACTAGGTCACAGGAGCTAAAAATAGAAAAGCCATTTTAACACTAGAGGTCACAATTTTGCCTCAATCATCATCAAACTTGGTCAGGATGCTTGTCTAGGTGATAGCTCGGATGAGTTCGAACATCGGTCATCTCGGATGAAAAATAGGTCACAGGAGCTAAAAATAGAAAAACCATGTTAACACTCTAGAGGTCACAATTTTGCCTCAATCATCATCAAACTTGGTCAGGATGCTTGTCTAGGTGATAGCTCGGATGAGTTCGAACATCGGTCATCTCGGATGAAAAAGTAGGTCACCGGAGCTAAAAATAGAAAAACCTTGTTAACACTCTTGGGGTTCACAATTTTGACTCAATTGTCATCAAACTTGGTCAGGAAACTTGTCTAGGTCATTGCTGGGAATAAATTGAACATGGGTCATCTCGGATGAAAAAGTAGGTCACCGGAGCTAAAAATAGAAAAATCTTGTTAACACTCTAGTGGCTTCTGTTGTAATCCAAATATTCTGTTAATTGGTCTGAAAGTTTGTTTTGATGATTTCTAAGTCAAGTTCGAACATGGGTCATCTTGGATGAAAAACTAGGTCACACTGCCCAAATATGGAAAAACCTTGTTAACATTCTAGTGGTCACCTTTTCGACTCAATTATCATCAAACTTGGTCAGGATGCTTGTCTAGGTAATTGCTTGGATGTGTTTGAAATCGCATGTGGAACTAGGTCACCGGAGCTAAAAATAGAAAAATCTTGTTAACACTCTAGTTGCTACTGTTTTGATCCAAGTATCCTGGAAATTTGTCTGAAAGTTTGTTTTGATGATTTCTAGGTTAAGTTTGAATATGTGTCACCTGGGTAAAAAACTAGGTCGCACTGCTCAGATATGGATAATCCTTTTTAACACCGTAGTGGTCACATTTTTGACTCACCTACCATGAGACTTGGTCATAATGCTTGTCTAGGTAATTGTTTGGATGAGTTTGATAAGTCAGGTGAGCGATCTAAGGCCATCATGGTCCTCTTGTTTTTAACTTCTGTCGCACAAAACTAAAAAGGTATTTGACCTATAGTCATGAAACCTTACAGGAATGTTGCTCAGTATTTTCTAGTTGTGCACTTGGATATTTTTGTGTGGATAGTTTTAGTATTTTTAGAGTTATTGCCCTTGACTTAGTTAAAATTTACAATATTTAACTTGTGTTGAACGTTACTCAAAAAATTTAAGACCTGTAGGCCTGAAAGTTTATAAGAATGTTGGTCAGCATGTGTACTTATGCACCCTGGGGTTTTTAGCTCACCTGAGCATATGCTCAGGGTGAGCTATTAGGATCACTCTTCGTCCGTCGTCTGTCGTCCGTCGTACGTCGTCCGTTGCCCGTTCACACACTTTTCAAACGACATCTCCTCTGAAACCATAAGGCAGATCATAATGAAACTTCACAGGAATGTTCCTTGTGTGAAGCCTTAACAAAGTTGTTCAAAGAATTCCATTCCATGCAGAACTCTGGTTGCCATGGCAACCAAAAGAAAAAACTTTAAACATCTTCTTCTAGAAAACCCAAAGAGCTAGAGCTTAGATATAAAGCATGAAACATCTTCTAGTGAGTGTCTACCAAGATTGTTCAAATGAAAGCCCTGGGGTCAAAATTGGCCCCGCTCCAGGGGGTCATTGATTTTCCCTATATGCATATAGTTAAAACTTAAAAAAATCTTCTTTTAAAGAACCCAAAGAGCTAGACCTAAGATATTAAGCATGAAACATGTTCTTATAGATGTCTACCAAGTTTTTTCAAATAAAAGCCCTGGGGTCAAAATTGGCCCCGCCCCAGGGGGTCATTGATTTTCCTTATATGCATATAGTAAAAACTTTAAAAAATCTTCTGCTAAAAAACCCAAAGAGCGAGAGCTTAGATATTTGGCATGAAACATGTTCTAATGGATGTCTACCAAGTTTGTTCAAATAAAAGCCCTGGGGTCAAAATTGGCCCCGCCCCAGGGGGTCATTGATTTTCCCTATATGCATATAGTAAAAACTTAAACAAATCTCCTTTAAAGAACCCAAAGAGCTAGACCTAAGATATTAAGCATGAAACATCTTCTAATAAGTGTCTACCAAGATTGTTAAAAAAAGCCCTGGGGTCAGAATTTGCCCCGCCCCAGGGGGTCATTGATTTACCATATATGCTTATAATAAAAACTTAAAAAAATCTTCTTCTAAAAAACCCAAAGAGCTAGAGCTTAGATATTTGGCATGAAACATGTTCTTATAGATGTCTACCAAGTTTGTTCAAATAAAAGCCCTGGGGTCAAAATTGGTCCAGCCCCAGGGGGTCATTGATTTTCCCTATATGCATATAGTAAAAACTTAAAAAAAAATTTCTCTTAAAGAACCCAAAGAGCTAGAGCTAAGATATTAAGCATGAAACATCTTCTAATCAGTGTCTACCAAGTTTGTTCAAATAAAAGCCCTGGGGTCAAAATTGGCCCCGCCCCAGGGGGTCATTGATTTTCCCTATATGCATATAGTAAAAACTTTAAAAAATTTCTTTTAAAGAACCCAAAGAGCTAGAGCTAAGATATTTAGCATGAAACATCTTCTAATGGGTGTCTACCAAGATTGTTCAAATAAAAGCCCTTGGGTCAAAATTGGCCCCGCCCCAGGTGGTCTTTGATTTTCCCTAGAAGCATATAGTAAAAACTTTAAAAAATCTTCTTTTAAAGAACCCAAAGAGCTAGAGCTAAGATATTTAGCATGAAACATCTTCTAATGAGTGTCTACCAAGATTGTTCAAATAAAAGCCCTGGGGTCAAAATTGGCCCAGCCCCAGGGGTCATTGATTTTCCCTATATATATGTAGTAAAAACTTAAAAATCTTCTTTTAAAGAACCCAAAGAGCTAGAGCTAAGATTTTTAGCATGACACATCTTCTAATGGGTGTTTACCAAATTTGTTCAAATAAAAGCCCTGGGGTCAAAATTGGCCCCGCCCCAGGGGGTCATTGATTTTCCCTATATACATAGAGTAAAACGTTAAAAATCTTCTATTAAAGAACCCAAAGAGCTAGAGCTAAGATATTTAGCATGAAACATGTTCTAATGGATGTTTACCAAGTTTGTTCAAATAAAAGCCCTTGGGTCAAAATTGGCCCCGCCCTAGGGGGTCATTGATTTTCCCTATATTGCATATAGTAATTAAAAACTTAAAAATCTTCTTTTAAAGAACCCAAAGAGCTAGAGCTAAGATATTTAGCATGAAACATGTTCTAATGGGTGTCTACCAAGTTTGTTCAAATAAAAGCCCTTGGGTTAAAATTGGCCCTGCCAGGGGGAGGGGGGGGGGGTTCAAAAGTCATTGTTTTTACATTATTTGTGTATAGAAAAAAACTTAACATCATGAAACATCTTCTAATGGGTGTCTTCCAAGTTTGTTTAAATAAAAGCCCTTTGGTTTAAACTGGCCCCGCCCTTGGGGCCTATGTACAGGTGAGCGACTTCAGGGCCATCATGGCCCTCTTGTCTTGTGACACTATTCAGTATTTGTAGTATTTGCCCTTTACTTCATAAAATATTTTTAGATTTTAACTTGGGCACGTGTAGCCAGAAAAAATATTTGGCCAAGAGACATAAGATTAACAAATCGGTGGAGTGTGGGGGCACCCGTGTCCTTTGGACACATTTCTCGTTTTTTTCTGTTTTGATCCAAATATCCTGGAAATTGGTCTGAATGTTTGCTTTGTTGATTTCTAGTTCAACTTCAAATATGGGTCAAATGGGGCCAAAAACTAGGTCACACTGCCCAAATATGGAAAAACTTGTTAACACTCTAGTGGTCACTTTTTTGACTCAATTGTTATCAAACTTGGTCAGGATGTTTTTCTAGTTAATTGTTAAAATGAGATCCAACATGGGTCATTTTGGATGAAAACTTGGTCGCAGGAGATAAAATAGAAAATAACTATTGAATATGGGTCACCTGGGGTAAACAAATAGGCCACAAGGACTGAATGTGGGAAAATCTTATTATCCCTTTAGTGGTCACATTTTTATGCCCCCCCCCCCATTCGAAAACGGGGATATATTGTTTTGCAAATGTTGGTCCGTCGGTCGGTCTGTCTGTTCGTCGGTAGACCACATGGTTTCTGCTGATTATCTTCAAAACTATTTATCACAAAGTCTTCATATTTCACATACTGATTGGTCATTACTAGTAAGTGACCCCTATTGATTTTGGGGTCAAAGGTCATGGTCACAGGGTCCTTGAATGGTAGTATGGTTTATGCTCATTATCTTGAAAGCTATTTATCACAAAGTCTTCATATTTCACATACTGATTGGTCATAACTAGTAGATGACCCCTATCAATTTAAGGGTCACGAGGTCAAAGGTCAAGTTCACAGGGGCCTTAAATGTTAGAATGGTTTTCGCTTATTATTTTGGTTACTATTTATCACAAAGTCTTCATATTTCACATATTGATTAGTCATAACTAGTAGATGACCCCTTTTGATTTTGGGGTCACCAGGTCGAAGGTCAATGTCAAAGGGTCTTTGATTGGTAGTATGATTTCAGCTCATTATCTTGAAAGCTGATTATCACAAAACCTTCTTATTTCACATAGTGATTGGTCATAACTAGTAGATGACCCCTATTGCTTTCGGGTCACTAGTTCCAAGGTCAAGTTCACAGGGACCTTAAATGTCGAACTGGTTTCTGCTTATTATATTGAAAACTATTTATCACAAACTCTTCATATTCCTCATTCTAATTGGTCATAACTAGTAAGTGACCCCTATTGAATTTGGGGTCACTAGGTCAAAGGTCATGGTCACAGGGTCCTTGAATGGTAGTATGGTTTATGTTCATTATCTTGAAAGCTATTTATCACAAAGTCTTCATCTTTCCAATATTGATTGGTCATAAGTATTAGATGACCCTTATTGATTTTTGGTCACTAGTTCAAACGTCAAGGTCACAGGGGCCTTTACTGTCAGAATGGTTTTCGCTCACTATCTTGAAAACTATCACAAAGTCTTCATTTTTTTTCTTTTTTCCATAACTGAACACTTATGGCAAGTTTCTATAACAAAATAACCAATAATGTGTGTCAAGAGCTAGAAAGGGGGACATATGTGTCCTTAGACATTTCTTGTCAATTGTCATCAGATTTGGTCAGGATGCTTGTCTAAGTAATTGCTCGGATGAGTTCATTGGGTCAGTGAGCGATTTAGGGCCATCTTGACCCTCTTGTTTAAGAAAACACCAAGTTCATATGACCTGATAGGGAATGCAGCTTGACATGCATAGTTTGTACATAATTATTCATATTAGACATATTCAGTAAGGATTTCATGGGTTGCATTTAATTTCTGTGATAAAAATATTTTACTCAAAGATGAGAATAGTATATCTTAAATGCGTTGTATTTGTTTGTTTTGATTATATAGAAAAAAGTTGAAATTAAACTTAGATTTGAAAACATGACAGTAAAATTTCAAGTAAACAAAACATTAAATTAAAATATCACACAAACACAATTTCTTCAGGTTAACAGGAACAAGGATGGATTGATATATGCTGACCTGGCCTTCAATGACCAACCAAAGGGACAGAAAAAACTGGTTATTCATGGACTTGATGATATGACAGAATATGTTCAGGTTGATTTCACAAAGAAAGCTGACCCCTTGCCAGACAGCGATGAAGAAGAGTCAGCACCAAAGAAATGATTATTGACTTCTTATCATAACTTTAATTTATATTAATAGTGCATAATGATAATGGAAGTTAGACAAAGTGATCTTTTTATTTTATTTAATTACATCAAGATCTTCCAGAAAAAAACTCTTTTTTTTCAAATCTGTTCTATAATGTTTCTCAGAAACATTCTACAATATTTGACATTAAATTATTATTCATTTATTTTTTATAATATTTTATCTTGAGCTTTATTCTCAGTACATTGTTGCTTAATGATCATTCTTCAGTGAAGCAATTCTTTTGCATTCAAATTTATTAAAGCCCTCTTTCAACTGAGATAACATGAAGCAAATGGTCATTTGTATTTTTGTAATGTTATCTTTTTCTATAGTTAATTTAAATACATTTTTGAATAAACAACCAAAGTACAAGTTGATTATATTTTAACTAACAAAATAAGATTGATCAACTTTTTTTTCTAATTACACAATATATATTGCATTTTAGCACTTTTAGAATGTGCTCATAAAATACCTAGTGAGGTGCTTTTTAGCAGCATCGTATTAACCTATTATTCTTTTTTTGTTAGCCGCATCTTCTAAGTTTGCAACATCATCTATTTAAGCAAGCGGTGAATATAAAACATTGTCAAACGTTTTTTCATACATATATATTCTATTTTTATATAGATATTTTTATACTTGTTACTATTTTTTTAAATTTGTTATTAGTACATTATTATTCAAGCTATATATATATGTGAGTTATGATATAAATTTCTTCTGTGTTACAATGGATGCTACCAATGTATTAATTGAAGATAAATAGTAATGCTTTTTATGCCACCACAGCAGCTGCAATTTACCTCTGTGTGTGTATGTGGGTGGGTGGGTGCGTGCGTGTGTGTATGTATGTGTGTTATATAGACTATATAGTGAACCTTCTTGTGAAAAACCACTAGTCCAATTTCAACCAAACTTGGCAGGATTGATCATTTGGCGAAGAGCAAAGAATGTGATTATATGCAGAATTCTGGTTGCCATGGCAACCGAAAGGAATTATAAGAATACATTTTAAAAAATCTTCATGTAAAGACCCTAAAGAGCTAGATCATAGACATTTTGCATAAGGCTTTGTCTGGTAGACCTCTACCAAGATTAGTCAAATTATAGCCCTGGGGTCAAAATTGGCCCCACCATGGGGATCATTGATTTTCAATGTTAATATAGTAAAAGCTTCAAAGATCATCTTGTCTGAATGTATAAGGCTTAGAGCTTTGCTTTTTGGTATATTATTTCATCTATAGGTCCTCTACCTAGAGCTGTCATTGATTCAGTGCAAAGCATATTGATGATATACCGATATTGGATGACAAATATTGGTGATTCACCAATATATCGATAAATGCTCCTAATATCTTGTATATTATTAGTTATAAAGATTGTTGACAGGTTATATGGTCCTATATAAATGGCTATTTGTAAATATAACCCGAGCCGCTAGGCGAGGGTTATATTGCAAACAGCCGTTTATATAGGACTGCCTCTACTAAAGTTGTTCTATTTTTGCATCTAGTGTCAAAATAAGCCCGTCCCGAGGGATTCATAGGTTTATATGTATATAGTAAAAACTTTAAAATCTCATCTCTGAAATGACAATGGCTAGAGGTTAGATATTTTGCATGACACATTGCATAGGGGACCTCTACCAAGTTTGTTTAAATCATAGCCCTGGGGTTAAAATTGGCCCCGCCCAGGGGGTCATTGATTTTCATAATGTACATATTGTAAAAAACAAAAATAAAACAATGTTTTCTGAAAAGGAGAAAGCTAGAGCTTAGATATTTGACATGAAACATTGTCTGGTTGCCCTGTATCAAGATTGTTTGAATTTCACACTTGGGTTTAAATTTTGCCTTGCCCAAGGGACAGTGACTTACTTTCTTGTCCTTTGATGTACAGCCTTGAAATTTGGACCATGTACACAGTTTTAGATGTAGAATTGTAATTTGATATCAGCTGACCTAGCTTTTGATTATGTGACCTACTTTCTTGTCCAGTCATGATATTAAGGCCATGTGAAATATCACATTTACCACCAAATTCACTAGACTCAACTGTATTATGGCAAAGTTCAATTGTATAGAAACAAAAAAAAACTCTTCTCTTCCTACACTTATCAAGTGCTGTATTATATAATGCAGTGGCATAACATTTTTATGCCACTGCAGCATCTGCGTTGCGGTGGCATATAGCAATTCACCTGTGTGTGTGTGTGTGTGCGTGTGTGCGTGTGTGTGTGTGTGTGTGTTATATAGATTATATAGTGAACTTAAAAATCTTCTTGTGAAAAACCACTAGTCCAATTTCAACCAAACTTGGCAGGATTGATCCTTGGGTGAAGGCCTTCCAAAGTTGTTCAAAGAATTTCATTCCATGCTGAATTCTGGTTGTCATGGCAACCAAAAGGAATTATAAGAATAAATTAAAAAAATCCTCTTGTAAAGACCCAAAAGGCCTAGAGCTTTGATATTTTGCATGGGGCATTGTCTGGTAGACCTCTACCAAGATTGTTCAAATTATAGCCCTGGGGTCCAAATCGGCCCCGCCCCGGGGGTCATTGATTTTCACTATATGTACATATAGTAAAAACTTAAAATACCTTCTTGTCTGAAGGTACAAGGCTTAGAGGTGTGATATATGGTATGTGTAATTATCTATAGGTACTCTACCAAAGTTGTTCAAATTTTGTCTCAAGTGTCATAATTAGCCCTGCCCTGGGGTCATAGGTTTTCCTCATATGTATATAGTAAAAACTTAAAAAATCATCTTCTCTAAATTGACAAAGGCTAGAGGTTAGATATTTTGCATGAAACATTGTGTAGTGAACCTCTAGCAAGATTGAACAAATTATAGCCCTGGGGTCAAAATTGGCCCCACCCCTGGGGGTCATTTATTTTCACTATGTACATATAGTAAAAAATCTTATTGTCTGAAGGTACAAGGTTTAGAGCTTTGATATTTGGTATATGATATCATCTATAGGTACTCTACCAAAGTTGTTCAAATTTTGCCTCTAGTGTCAAAACTAGTCCTGCCCCGGGGTCATAGGTTTTCCTTACTTGATATAGTAAAAACTTTAAAAAATCATCTTCTCGAATTGACAAAGGCTAGAGGTGAGACATTTTGCAGTAAACATTGTGTAGTGAACCTTAAGCAAGGTTATTCAAATTAAAGCCCTGGGGTCAAAACAAAAAAATGTGTTCCTACATTACTATTTTAGTGTTGTATTTATGCGGTGGCATAGCATTTTTTACAAATGCAATCTTGTTTCACAAATGTAATCTTCTTTTTGATAATGATGTTTGTTTTTGCTAATAATGTTTATGCTTTTTTTAAAAATGAAATAATATTGTCAAATTATAAATTTGTAGTCTCCATTGTGTCATAATTATCAAGTATTTTTGTTAACTTTTGTACAGTTTAATCGATGTAATTTTAGTATTGTATCAACGATTTTTCATCTATGGATACTCATTTTCAAAAATCCTGTTATTTTACATTGTTTTGCCACTTTCCCGGTTTTCTCACCTTTATGCAGTATGGCTAAGTAATTATGTTAAGTAACTTGTATCTGTATTTATATTGATGGTTTCATAATAACAGTACTATTCAAAGCAAAGACAAGTTGACATTTTTGTGACATCCATTTTTATATCTCCTTTATGAACTTATATTTTGTACTTTCAACTGCAGGAAATAGCACTATTTTTGCTGACAAAAAAATCATGACTGTCAAGTTACATAACTGTTAAAAACCATATATCTTGAGTAATCTCCCCTTCCTGAATAGTAAATCTGTTTTGAAATAATTCTTACTGATAAGAATCAGTGTTAAAGGGAGGCACAGGCAAAATTTTAATGTTTTGAATTTTTCATTAATTATTTTGTAAATGTCTTCAAAATGAATACACAAGTCAGTCATATGAACAACACTTTTCTCCTTTTGAAGAAATTTTAAGAAATGGTGGTTTCCTAACCTGAGCCACATGGGTCAGGTTAGAGTGTAAAGATTTCATAATAGTTGTCACAGTAAACTCTTAAAACATTAAAGAACATGTCAAATGAATGACTTAGACTTCTTTTAATTATATAATATCCACAACATATATTTTGTAACTTCCAGGCTTTGTTCAAGTCACATGACTTGTTTTAAATCTACTCTGTGATTCTGTTGGCATTCAAAGCATATACATATATTTATGCTTTAAACCCAAAATATATAGAATTTATTCAGAAATTGATGCTGGGATTTTAAAAAATGTCATTTTAGCGTGATTTGAGTACACAAGATCATTTTGATATTTTTAGCTCACCTTGCACTAAGTGCAGGTGAGCTTTTAGGATGGCCAACCAAATGGCGTCCGTCGTCCGTCCACATTTTAAATATTCTAAGGACATCTTCTATGATACCGCAAGGCCAATGTTAATGAAACTTGGCAGGAATACTCTTTGTATGAAGCTCTATCAAGATTGTTCAAAGAATTCCATTTCATGCAGAACTCTGGTTGCCATGGCAACCGAAAGAAAAATCTTTAAATATCTTCTTTTAAAGAACCGTAAGAGCTAGAGCTTAGATATTTGGCATGAAACATCTTCTAATGAGTGTCTACCAAGTTTGTTCAAATAAAAGCCCTAGGGTCAAAATTGGCCCCGCCCCAGGGGGTCATTGATTTTCCCTATATGCATATAGTAAAAACTTAAAAAATCTTCTTTTAAAGAACCCAAAGAGCTAGAGCTAAGATATTTAGCATGAAACATCTTCTAATGAGTGTCTACCAAGTTTGTTCAAATAAAAGCCCTGAGGTCAAAATTGGCCCTGCCCCAGGGGGTCATAGATTTTCCCTATATGCATATAGTAAAAACTTAAAAAATCTTCTTTTAAAGAACCCAAAGAGCTAGAGCTAAGATATTTGACATGAAATATCTTCTAGTGAGTGTCTACCAAGTTTGTTCAAATAAAAGCCCTGGGGTCAAAATTGGCCCCGCCCCGGGGGGTCATTGATTTTCCCTATATGCATATAGTAAAAACTTAAAAAATCTTCTTTTAAAGAACCGAAAGAGCTAGAGCTTAGATATTTGGCATGAAACATCTTCTAGTGAATGTCTACCAAGTTTGTTCAAATAAAAGCCCTGGGGTCAAAATTGGCCCCGTCCCAGGGGGTCATAGATTTTCCCTATATGCATATAGTAAAAACTTAAAAAATCTTCTTTTAAAGAACCCAAAGAGCTAGAGCTAAGATATTTAGCATGAAACATCTTCTAATGAGTGTCTACCAAGTTTGTTCAAATAAAAGCCCTGGGGTCAAAATTGGCCCCGCCCCAGGGGGTCATTGATTTTCCCTAAATGCATATAGTAAAAACTTAAAAAATCTTCTTTTAAAGAACTCAAAGAGCTAGAGCTAAGATATTTAGCATGAAGCATGTTCTAATGGGTGTCTACCAAGTATGTTCAAATAAAAGCCCTGGGGTCAAAACTGGCCCCGCCCCGGGGGTCATTGATTTTCCTTATATGTGTATAGCAAAAACTTAAAAATCTTCTTTGAAAAAACCCAAATAGCTTGAGTTTAGATATTATACATGAAACATCTTTAAGTAAATATCTACAAAGTTTGTTCAAATAAAAGCCCGGGGGTCAAAACTGGCCCTGCCCCAGGGTTGTCATTGTTTTTAACTATATGTGTATAGTAAAAACTTTAAAAATCTTCTTTTAAAAAACCCAATGAGCTAGAACTTAGATGTTTAGCATGAAACATCTTCTAATGGGTGTCTACCAAGTCTGTTCAAATAAAAGCCCTTGGGTAAAAATTGGCCCGGGGGGCTATATACAGGTGAGCGACCTCAGGGCCATCATGGCCCTCTTGTTTGTCATTAATTTGCCTTAGTATCCCTTTAATGGAGCATGTTTTCAATAAATACAGGTTTATTGTTTATGGTTGTACATATATGTAGGTTAATCAGAGAGAACATGAATAACAAAGTTGATTTTTTTACTT
Organism: Ruditapes philippinarum; assembly: GCF_026571515.1. Lineage (NCBI taxonomy): Eukaryota > Metazoa > Mollusca > Bivalvia > Venerida > Veneridae > Ruditapes > Ruditapes philippinarum. The sequence goes on from NW_026856479.1 coordinate 51,291, forward strand.
CCCATAAGGAGAGCAAATAGTCGGCACTTTGTCTGTCCGTCCTGATGTCTTTTAGTCCCCTTTTCTCGTCCAGGACATAACTCTTAAACCAGAAGTGGTACCAACAAGAAAATTTGAAGGTAGATAGATCCCATTTTGTAGAAGTGCAGTGCATAAGAACAGTTACTCTGCCTTGCCTAATTTTGGAGTAATTGCCCTTTATTAACCAGGTTTTCTGAAGGTTATTAGAGTGAGGTATGTCGGCTGGCGAGCAGATGGGCAGGCAGGCGTAAACAATTTCTTCTATGCACAATTCCTCCTACATTTCTCAAGGGATTTTGTTCAAACTTTCACAGAAGCTTTGTCATCAAGTGCCCTGATACACATTGTCAAGGTTTTGTGATTTGATTATTTTTTGACCAAATTATGGCCCTTTGTTTTTTCCTTATAAAGAATATGTAGTGAACAATTTCTTTTGTGTGCATCTCCTCCTTTAAACTTTCAAAGAAGCTTTGTGATCAAGTGCCCTGGTGCATTTTTAGCTCACCTGTCACAAAGTGACAGGGTGAGCTTTTGTGATCGCTTTTCGTCCGGCGTCCGTAAACTTTTGCTTTAAATGACATCTCCTCATAAACCACTAAGCCAATTTCATCCAAACTTCAAAGGAATGTTCCTTTGGTGGTCACCTTTAAAAATTGTTCAAAGAATTTAATTCAATGCAGAACTCTGGTTGCCATGGCAACCAAAAGAAAAATCTTTAAACATCTTCTTCTAAAAAAACCCAAAGAGCTAGAGCTTAGATATTTGGCATGAAACATCTTCTGGTGAGTGTCTACCAAGTTTCTTCAAATAAAAGCCCTAGGGTCAAAATTGGCCCCGCCCCAGGGGGTCATTGATTTTCCCTATATGCATATAGTAAAAACTTAAAAAATCTTCTTCTAAAAAACCCAAAGAGCGAGAGCTTAGATATTTGGCATGAAACATTTTCTAATGGATGTCTACCAAGTTTGTTCAAATAAAAGCCCTGGGGTCAAAATTGACCCCGCCCCAGGGGATCATTGATTTTCCCTATATGCATATAGTAAAAACTTAAAAATCTTCTTTTAAAGAACCCAAAGAGCTAGAGCTAAGATATTTAGCATGAAACATGTTCTAATGGATGTCTACCAAGTTTGTTCAAATAAGAGCCCTGGGGTCAAAATTGGCCCTGCCCCGGGGGTCATTGATTTTCCCTATATGCATATAGTAAAAACTTTAAAAAATTTCTTTTAAAGAACCCAAAGAGCTAGAGCTAAGATATTTAGCATGAAACATCTTCTAATGGGTGTCTACCAAGTTTGTTCAAATAAAAGCCCTGGGGTTAAAATTGGCCCCGCCCCGGGGGTCATTGATTTTCCCTATATGCGTATAGTAAAAACTTAAAAATCTTCTTTTAAAGAACCCAAAGAGCTAGAGCTAAGATATTTAGCATGAAACATGTTCTTATGGATGTCTACCAAGTTTGTTCAAATAAGAGCCCAGGGGTCAAAATTGGCCCCGCCCCGGGGGTCATTGATTTTCCTTATATGTGTATAGCAAAAACTTAAAAAATCTTCTTTGAAAAAAAAACAAATAGTTAGAGTTTAGATACTAAGCATGAAACATCTTCTAGTGAGTGTCTACCAAGTTTGTTCAAATAAAAGCCCTGGGGTTAAAATAGGCCCCGCCCCGGGGTCATTCCTTTTCCTTATATGTGTTATACAAAAACTTTGAAAAAAACTCAAATAGCTGGAGTTTAGATATTTAGCACGAAGCATCTTCTAGTGATGCTCTACAAAGTTTGTTCAAATAAAAGCCCTGGGGTCAAAATTGGCCCCGCCCCGGCTGACATTGATTTTTCTTATATGTGTATAGCAAAAAATTAAAAGTCTTCTTTGAAAAAAACCCGAATAGCTAGTGTTTAGGTATTAAGCATGAAACATTTTCTAGTATGTGTCTACAAAGATTGTTCAAATAAAAGCCCTTGTGTCAAAACTGGCCCTGCCCCAGGTGTGTCATTGTTTTTAACTATATGTGTAAAGAAAAAAACTTGACCAGCTAGACCTTGGATGTTAAGCATGAAATATCTTCTAATGGGTGTCTACCAAGTTTGTTCAAATAAAAGCCCTGGGGTTTAAACTGGCCCCGCTCCGGGGGCCTATATACAGGTGAGCGACTTCAGGGCCATCATGGCCCTCTTGTTTCAGGGGTTTTGTGATTGCATAACTTTTGACGAAATTATGGCCCTTTGTTTTTCCATAAAATGTAATTATTAGTGTGTTATCCTTTTAATCAGAACTACAACATTTAATCAAACTTTACATAGTTATTGAACAGAAACTATCTACTTTGTAACACACATGCCTGCTCATCTGCCTGCCTTTGGGTCCTGAAGAGTCAAGGTCAAGGTCACTGTTTCTAAAATAGAAAATCTGTTTTCAATCAATAACTAGAGTAAGTAATGAAATATTTTAATTTAACTTCGTGTATAGCAAGCTTATGTTAATATCTTGCTTTTGATTGCTTTTGGGCACTCTTGGGTCAAGTTCAAGGTCACAGTTACTAAAAATAGAAAATAGGTTTCCGGCCAATAAAGTTTGGAATATGATATTTTTATGAAATTTGCTGTAAAGCAAGTTTTTATAAAGACCACACTTGGAATGACTTTTGTTTCCCCTAGGGTCAAGGTCACTGTTACTTAAGATAGAAAATGAGTTTCCAGTCAGTAACTACAGTTTGAAATGAAATATTTCAATGAAACTTGGTATGTGGCAAGCTTACATGAAGACCTTACGTGTGATGGCTTTTGAGCCCCATAGGATCAAGGTCACTGTAACTAAAAATAGAAAATCAGTTTTCAGTAAATAACTAGAGTTTGGACTGAGATATACAACATGGTATATAGTTAGCTACATGAAGATCTCGCTTAGTATTGCTTTTGGCCTCCCTAAGGTCATGTCAGTTATTAAAAATAGAAAATCATTTTCGGGTCAATAACTGGTTTGGAAAGAGATATTTAGAAAACTTGGTTTAAAGTAAGCTTTAAAGTGAAGATCTCCTTGGGATTGCTTTTGGGTCTCATAGGATAAGAGGTCAAGGTTATTGTTACTAAAAAAAGAAAATGAATGTCTGATCAATAATTAGAGTTTGGAATGAGATGTTTAAATGACACTTGCTTTAAATTAAGCTTATGCGAAGACCTCACTTAATATAGTTTTTGGGGCCCTTAGAGTCAAGGTTACTGTAACTTAAAATAAAAAAAATTATTATTTTTGACTTACAATGCACATAGTTAAATTGTTTGTTGCTTATATTTGTGTTTCATCCACAACAGATCTTTCTACAATGGTGGAAATTAAAAACCTGGTTTCGTGGTATTGTCATGTTTCTTGTTTAATTTTACACTGTGAACTTTTTCAGGGACATAACTCGAGACTGACACTACCAGAGGTTTCAACAAGAAACTTTATAGGTACAAAGATCTCATTGAGTAGAAGTGCATTGCAAAAGAACCGTAACTCTGCCTTTCTTTATTTATTTTGTTTATTTTTATATGCCCGAAAGAATTTCGGGCATATTATGTTATACCCCCTGGCGTCCGTCCGTCTGTCCGTCCGTCCGTCTGTCCGTCAGTTAGCAATTTGGTTTCCGGAGGATAACTTAAGTTCCATTTGGCCCACAACATTCAAACTTCATAGGATGATTGCCCATATTGGGTAGAGGACTCCTATTGATTTTGGGGTCAAAGGTCAAGGTCACTATCACCTTAAAACTGAAAACAGTTTCTGGAGCATAACTTAAGTTTCATTTGGCCCAAAACATTCAAACTTCATAGGATGATTGTCCATATTGGGTAGAGTGTCTATGTGAGTGTTTACCAAATTTGTTCAAATAAATGCCCTGGGGTCAAAATTGGCGCCGCTTGGGCGTCATTTAATTTTCTTATATATAGATAGTAAAAACTTAAAAAATATACTTTTAAATAACCCTAAGAGCTAAAGCTAAGAAATTTAGCATGAAACATCTTCTAATGGGTGTCTTCCAAGTTTGGCCCGCCCCAGGGGGGTCATTGATTTTCCTTTTATGTGTATAGGAAAAACTTTAAAAATATTCTTTTCAAAAAATTCAAAGAGCTAGAGCTAGAGCTAGATATTAAGAATGAAACATCTTCTGGTGAGTGTTTACCAAATTTTTTCAAATAAAAGCACTTGGGCCAAATTTGGACTCACCCCAGGGAGTCATTGATTTTCCTTGTATGTGTATGGTAAAAACTTTGAAAAAATTTTCTTCCAAAATCCCAAAGCGTTAGAGCTTATATATTTAAGATGAAACATCTTCTAGTGAGTGTTTTTTCAAATAAAAGCCTTGGGGCCAAAATTGGCCCCGTCCAGGGGGGGGGGTCATTATTTTCCTTTATGTATATAAAATCTTTAAAAAATCTTCTTTTTGAAAACCCAAAGAGCTAGAGCTTAGATATTTAGCATGAAACATCTTCATGTGAGTGTCTGTAATATTACTTGTTCCTTGTGATAAAGAGTATATACAACGTATATTTCAGGGTCATCATGGCCCTCTTTTTTGTATTCAGAATTGTTTTCATATATTGGTTTCTCATATCATATGATCAACATTGTTTTTATTTATGAGGTTATGCATGAATTGTGGTTTTGTTACATTATTAAACTATTTCTGAGAAAAATCCTTTGAAGCTATACTACATGTAATTGATACAGGCAAATGCTACTAAATGATTTGTTTGAAAATTTGTATTTTTCATGATAACATTCCAAAGTTTTAAACTACCTTTTCTAAAGTAATATTGCAGAAATGCTTACAGATTGATTTGATATGATATAATGTACACATGTGTATTTGTAGGATATTGATTACACAAATACTATTGCCTTTATCTGCTTAAAATTCATTAATATTTTTTTAAGTAAAGAAGTATTAATACCAATCAGACAGACAATATTTTCATATGTTTTGTTGATTTCTGTTATTGTTGAAATGTAATCAGATTTTACTTAAAAATTCATAAGTGCTTTTATCCTCCACCTAAAAGGTGGCGGAGATATGGTAATAGTCTCTGTCAGTCCATCAATCTGTCCATTCTTCTATCTTGTGCAAAGTGAAATTCAAAAATGAATGTAGAAACTATTAGTAGACAATAACATAGAGGAGTGCAGATTACGGCGATATACCGTTCCCCGGATATTGCTTGATATTATGAGGACTTTCATCCCATTTCACAACTTTGAACGGGGAACAAAGATAAGTTCAGAGACGATCATTTCCAAACTAATTGCTATTTCATTTATTTCAATGGGTTTTAAATATCTAGAGGTACTTTTTGTAGCTCTAAAGACATCAAAGTATAACAAGTATTGGTAAAATTGATTAAACTACCCCTAAACAATCGGCTGCTCACTAGAAAATATTGACCGTGATTCTGTAGAATCGTTAGAAATGATTATATTACCAAGACAAAAAAAATTGAATCGAGCATTTTTTTAATTAGCTCACCAGAGCCGAAGGCTCAGGGTGAGCTATTAGTATCAAAGGGGGATACTCCGGCATCATGCGTCAACTATGGTCTTCTTCTCTCAAAGTGCTGGGCAGATTTACCTTAAATTTGGTCTGTAGCTTCCTTGTGACAGTCACAATAAAATTTGCTAATGTCATTTCATTTGACCCCTTTTAGGGGTCAACAGTGCTAAAAATAGAAAAAAGGGTTGAAAATAAAAAAAACCTTTAGACATCTTCTTCTACAGAACTAATTGATGGATGATCACCAAACTTTGTAGTATTCTTTGGTAGTCTTTTATCAAATTTGCCCATATTTATTTGATTAGCCCCTTTTTGGGGTCTTCTGAGCTAAAAAGATAGAAAAACCTTTAGACATCTTTTTCTACAGAACTAATTGATGGATGATCACTAAACTTTGTCTGTAGCATTCTTAGGTAGTCTTTATTAAGTGTGCTCATATTAATTTTATCGGCCCCTTTTAGCTATAGCTAAAAATAGAAATATCTTTAAACGTCTGCTTCTTCAGAACTAATTGATGGATGATCACCCAAATTTTGTTTGTAGCATTCTTTGGTAGTCTTTTATCAAAATTTGCACATGGTTATTTGATTAGCCCCTTTTAGGGGCCGCTTAAGCTAAAAATATTAGTAAAATGCCCTGGGCCATGGCATTTCTTCAAATTATAGTTTGAAATATAAACTATTTAATAAATATAATGAAAAGAAAATAATTCGTGTTGGAATGTTTCCGTATATGTGTACATGCATACATGTGAACTCTCCCAATTTGAGCGGGGGACACCCTCTTTCTCCTGTCAAATGTTTAAATATTTTTCTAAGAATAAGGGGTGTTTTAAAAGAAATAAAGAAATCTCCCTCTTTTTCATTTCAAAATTTTCTGTCAATTAAAAAATCTCCCTCTTTTTGAAGTAAATTCTCCCTCTTGAACATTGAAAAAAGTTCACATGTATGTACAGGTTATGCATAAAAAAAGATTGAATGTCTTAATGTCATAACCTGTTTGCTTTTACAGAGATCTTGAGGTCATGTGCTTTGTATCTTTCTGTTTGTGCTCTAGAATTTTAATGGGCATTGCTTAATTCTAAGGTTCATTTGTAGGTCAATCTAGAGAATTTCTCCCAAGACCTAAAGAAATGTTTCATTTGTTTCTTACTAACTTGGAGAAAGCACATTTCAATAGATATTGGGACACACTGTTGAACATGTTTCATGTGCATGGGATATTGTCACTGTTTAACAGATAGCTGATTGTTTTTCACTGAGACTCATTTACAGTATCTGTTCATACTAGAATATAATGATAATATATAGAATAGCCTGACTGATAGACCTGTAATTGTCTTATTAGCCTGAACATCTGCATAACCACTATCTTATTTTACTTTATAATCTTTCGTAACTTAGCAATTTACATTAAGGAACAAAACTTAAGTTTAAGTGAACTCATGTCAACTTAAGAAGTATTTCTTGCTTGTCTTTATGTAATTTTTTATTCTTTGTGCTATTTAAGTATCAATTTATTTCAATAGTTTCTGTTCAGAATCACATTTTGCAAACTTGGTAATCACTTGTTCAAAGTAATTTTGCACTGTTTCATACAATATATGTAAAGTTGTTTTTATGTTCACTGAATACATTTCATCATAACAACCTTTTGCCTTTTTCTACGGTGGCACAAAGGTGACATGTGTGTGTTTTTATTTATCTCGTGGCCAAGAGATACTATGTCGTGGCCACGAGTTACTAAGTCGTGGTCACAAGATAGCTAAGTCACGGCCATGAGATACTATGTCGTTGCTAAGAGATAGCTAAGTCATGGCCATGAGATACTATGTCGTGGCCACGAGATACTTTGTCGTGGCTACGAGATGCTATAACGTGGCCACGAGTTACTAAGTCCTGGCTAAGAGATAGCTAAGTCGTGGCCACGAGATACTTTGTAGTGGCCATGAGATACTTTGTCGTGGCCATGAGATACTATAACGTGGCCACGAGTTACTTAGTTGTGGCCACAAGATACTATGTCGTGGCCACGTGATACTATGTCATGGTCACGAGATAGCTAAGTCGAGGACACGAGATACTATGTCATGGCCACGAGTTACTTAGTCGTGGCCACGAGATAGCTAAGTCATGGCCACGAGATAAATAAGCAATCAGATTACACCATTTATATGAATTTCCCTAATTAACTAGACATGTGCTTTTGAACAAGGATGCCCCTACTTCACCAGCCTGTAAAAGTGCCATTTATACAACTTATTGACTATTCAATAATTTTACATTTAGCCTCACTGTTACCCTGATTTTTGACCCAATGACCTCGAAATTATTAGATGTCATCTACCGATTAGGTGCAATGATCTTTCTGGGTTATATAAACCATGGCTTATCCCTTCTAAATTATTCATCAGGCAAGGATTTTATTTTATAGGCTATCTACTGTCCATGGGCAATGTCCCTTCCAAATAAAATAAATCAGGACTTATTCCTTCTCATGTTATCGTATAAACAAGGTTAACAGGCCGTAGTACGTACAAACTGACCAATTTGATCACAAAATTGTCCCAACAAAGGGCTATAGTCAAAATTAATGTCTGATGGGCCTTGGAAGGTGACTTTCTAATATGATCCTAAAGACATGTTCAAAGTGAATATCTTTAGTATTTTCATAGATTAATGTTGCATGTAAAAGTAAGTTGTTAAGTTTAAAAAAGTCATAATATATATATAGTGCATTCTGATTGATTAATTATCTCGTGGTCACGACTTAGCTATCTCGTGGCCACGACTTAGTTACTCGTGTCTCGTGGCCACGACTTAGTAACTTGTGGCCACGACATAGTATCTCGTGGCCACGACTTAGCTATCTCGTGGCCACGGCTTAGTTACTCGTGGCCAAGACATAGTATCTCGTGGCCACGACTTAGCTATCTCGTGACCACGACTTACTAACTCGTGGCCAGGACATAGTATCTCGTGGCCACGACTTAGCTATCTCGTGGCCAGGACTTAGTAACTCTTGGCCACGACATAGTATCTCGTGGCTGGCCACGAGATAAATAAAAACACACACATGTCACCTTTGTGCCACCGTATTCCTTTTTGAGTTAAAGTTACAATTTTTAGCTCACCTAAGTGACAGGGTGAGCTTTTGTGATCGGTTTTCGTCCAGCGTCTATCCGTCGTCCGTAAAGTTTTACTTTAAATGACATCTCCTCATAAACCACTAAGCCAATTTCATCCAAACTTCTCAGGAATGTTACTTTGGTGGTCACCTTTGAAAAGTGTTCAAAGAATTTAATTCCATGCAGAACTCTGGTTGCCATGGCAACCAAAAGAAAAAGCTTTAAATATCTTCTTCTAAAAGACCCAAAAAAGTATAGCTTAGATATTTGGCATGAAACATCTGCTAGTGAGTGTTTTTTCAAATAAAAGCCCTGGGGTCAAAATTGGCCCCGCCACAGGGGGGTCATTGTTTTTTCCTATAAGCATATAGTAAAAACTTAAAAAATCTTCTTTTAAAGAACCCAAAGAGCTAGAGCTAAGATATTTAGCATGAAACATGTTCTAATGGATGTCTACCAACTTTGTTCAAATAAGAGCCCTGGGGACAAAATTGGCCCCGCCCCAGGGGTCATTGATTTTCCTTATATGTGTATAGCAAAAACTTCAAAAATCTTTCTTTTTTAAAGACCAAATAGCTAGAGTTTAGATACTAAGCATGAAACATCTTCTAGTGAGTGTCTACCAAGTTTGTTCAAATAAAAGCCCTGGGGTCATAATTGGCCCCATCCCAGGGTCATTCATTTTCCTTATATGTGTATAACAAAAACTTAAAAAATCTTTTTTGAAAAAAACTCAAATAGCTAGAGTTTAGATATTAAGCAGGAAGCAACTTCTAGTGAGTGTCTACAAAGTTTGTTCAAATAAAAGCCCTGGGGTCAAAATTGGCCCCGCCCCGGGGGACATTGATTTTCCTTATATGTGTATAGCAAAAACTTAAAAATCTTCTTTGAAAAACCCGAATAGCTAGAGTTTAGATATTAAGCATGAAACAAAAAGTGTCTACAAAGATTGTTCAAATAAAAGCCTTGGGGTCATAACTGGCCCTGTCCCAGGTGTGTCATTGATTTTAACTATATGTGTAAAGAAAAAACTTCTTTTAAAATAACCCAACGATGTTAGATGTTTAGCATGAAACATCTTCTAATGGGTGTCTACCAAGTTTGTTCAAATAAAAGCCCTGGGATTTAAACTGGCCCCGCTCCGGGGGCTTATATACAGGTGAGCGACTTCAGGGCCATCATGGCCCTCTTGTTCCCATTTCTATTAGAGTGTAAGATAATTAACCTGAAATGTTAACTTTCTGGTCAAGTTGACTAGTATACCTATGTTATCTTAAATAAATATTGACCGGTGGTGTCATCCTGACAAACAGAATACATGTATATCTAAATACTGAGATTATGTTATTATCTAATTTTTAGATAATTAAAAAAAAAGAAAATCGCAATTTTGAAAAACAGTCATAGGCAAATTTTATCACAAATTAATGGATGGATGATCACCAAACTTGGTTCCTATCATTTTACTATCAAGAAAAAAACAATAAGTGTCGGGGAAACCTTATAACTAGAGAGGCAAGTTAAAGTTGACCCGGACTTGTATTTCTACAAGTTTATTTGAAAAAAATATTTCTATAATCACTGAAAAACAGTTGTTTCTGGTGAGCAATTCAGGGCCATTATGGCCCTCTTGTTTATAATTCAAGTATGCGTATTCCAAATTTCAGACAAAACTTGTGAAAGAACAAAAAGATACTTACAAAAAAAGATTTCAAAAAGTGTACCAAATATTGCACATTAGCTCTAACTTTAGTGTACAGAGTATTGCAAAACAGAATGAACAAATTAGAATGGAAAATTGATATTTTGTCTATTTTTTACGTAATTTTCATTAACCAGGTTTTCAACGAAAACGGGGTAATTGTAATGCCTAAGTCGGCGGGCGAGGGGGCGTCAACTTTTGGTTTCCGCTCAAAAACTTTAGTTTGCTTTGGCCTATTGACACCAAACTTGGTGTGTAGGTAGCTTATATCAAGAGGCAGCTTGGGATTGCTACCCAGGTGTCTGTGATCAAGGTCAAGGTCACTGTTACTAAAAAAAAATCCAATTTCCGCTCAATAACTTGAGTTTGCTTTGGCCTATTGACACCAAACTCGGTGAATACATAGCTTATATCAAGAGGCAGCTTGGGATTGCTACCAAGGTGTCGGTGATCAAGGTCACTGTTACTAATAATAGAAATTCAGTTTCCGCTCAATAACGTGAGTTTGCATTGGCCTATTGACACCAAACTTGGTGTATGGATAGCTTATATCAAAAGGCAGCTAGGGATTGCTACCCAGGTGTCGGTGATCAAGGTGAAGGTCACTGTTACTAAAAATAGAAATTCAGTTTCAGCTCAAAATCTTGAGTTTGCTTTCGTCTAATTGACACCTTATTTGGTTTGTAGGTAGCTTATGTCAAGAAGCAGCAGGGGATTTCTACCCAGATGTCTGTGATCAAGTTCAAGGTCACTGTTACATATATTAGAAATTCAGTTTCAGCTCAATAACTTGAGTTTGCTTTGACCTTTTGATACCAAACTTGGTGTATGGATAGCTTATATCAAGAGGCAGCGTGGGATTGCTACCCAGGCATCTGTCATCAAGGTCAAGGTCACTGTTACTGAAAGAGAAATTCAGTTTCCCCTCAATACCTTGAGTTTGCTTTGGCCTATTGACACCAAACTTTGTGTATGGGTAGCTTATATCAAGTGGCAGCTTTGGATTGCTACCCAGGTGTCTGTGATCAAGGATAATCTATTCAGTAAGTTGAGTTTGCTTTGACCTTTTGACACCAAACTTGCTGTGTGGCAGCTTTGGATCGCCACTTAGATATCTGAGAGCAAGGTCAAGGTCATTTGCTTACAATAGAATTTTCACCTTCTACTCAATAACTTCAGTGCACTTTGACCTATTGATTGCTGTCACATCAAAACTTGGTCATTGAAAACCTGGTTTTTGTCGCATTCCGGCGCTTCTTGTTTACTGATAATGCACTGTTTATGATGTTTATTCAAATGTTTCAGAATATTAGCAATGCAGTTTCAGTGTTATTTCTGTTCTTTTTCTACAGACAAATACAGAGATTTAATTTCCCATTTGATTGAAAATTACACTATGGATGAACTTTTAGCATGTTAATGAGGGGTGTAGGCGGTCATTGTTTTACCTTTATGTATATAGTAAAAACTTAAAATATCTTCTTATAAAAAACCAAAGAGCTAGAGCTTAGATATTTATCATGAAAATCTTCTAATAGGTGTCTACCACGTTTGTTCAAATAAAAGCCCAGGGGCCTATATACACGAGAGGGATTTCAGGGCCATCATGGCCCTCTTGTTCTATAAAATTGACTCAAGCCAAATCAAAATGACTTAATATCGCCACTAAACTTCTAATATATATTTCTTATCATTATCCACATGTTGTGTGACAAGGTCCATAACTCTTGTGTGACTATTTCCAGAATTTGATCCCTTTGAACTTGGAATTCATGTTTACAACAATAACGTCTTCTCATAAGAAGAAATATATTTATATCATAATTGATTTTTCTTTCATAGTTTTGTCTTCCTTACTGCGTCCAGTATTTAATTAATAGAGCTTCGCTGTCTCCTGTGACAGCCCTTGTCCATGTTTTATTATAGTATTTTTCATTTATAATTTTTATGCAGAGCATAACTTGAAAAAGTATTTGAGATATAAACTTGAAACTTTACAGGTAAAAAGGTCTCATTTAGGAGGAATGTAATGCACAAAAGTGTGTACTCTACCTGTCATAATTATTGAGTTGTTGCCCTTTGTGATTTTTCATGCTAATTTATGTCAAGAACATAACTAAATATATTTGGAAAATATACTTTGAACCCAGTAGGTTGATCCAATAGAGGAGTAAAGTGCACAATACTGTCTTATTATGTTAGGTTGTTACCCCTTGTTCTTGTGTGACCAAAGTATAACTCCTAAGGCTTGAGAGACAATAATTTGAATTGTCATGGAAGGATAGAATCAATGTCGTCATGATAATTTTGGAGTAACTACCTTTTGTTAATATTGCTTAATAGCAATGTTTTTTTGTCCAGACAGACTAACTATCCTTTTTTATAACCATTTTTCCTGTAGGTCGGCGGGGGAGTTGGCAGTCTATGACTGCTTCTTGTTTTCATATTAATAGTATGCTATTTTTATAGTTCTTTACATGTGATTGCCGAAATTGTTATAATACATATAATGAGCTTCCATATTTTAATAATAAATCTTGTGTTATAGTTGTCTTTGTGTAGTTATATGCATAATGTACTTGTCTTATCGCTCACCTACAATTAAAAATTCACAACAATTGAAATAGAAAATGCGCGGCCACCCTATATAGATCTACACTGAAAGCAACACTTTTGAAAGGCGTTAAAAAAACGATTTCAAATATCATTCATTAGTCTTTCCACATCTGGTTCCTTTCTGTACAATTTAGCTCACCTGAGCACATCTTGCTCATTGTGAGCTATTTTGATTTTGATCCCCACCGTCTGTCGTACATTGTTACTTTAAACAGCATCTCCTAAAAAACCAATGCTTGCACAGTAACCAACTTTACAGGAATTATCCTTTGGTGGTACCATTTCAAAGTTTTTCAAATGGTTCCAGTATGTTGCAAAAGTAGGTCACTAAAGGCCAGAAAAAGAGTTCCAAGTTCCAAAAATGCAAATTAAAAAAAAAATCTTGTCAGAAAGTACAAAGGCCCAGAGCTTTGATATTTGCTATACAAAACCGTCTGTAGCATCTCTACCAAAGTTGTTCAAATTTGTCTCTAGTGTCAAAATTGACCCCACCCTTGGGGTCATAGGTTTTCATTTTGTACATAAAATAAAATAAAAGAAACTAAAACAAAGTGTTTTTCTGAATAGGGAATGTATATAGTAAAAACAAAAATTTATATAGTACAAACTTAAATTTAAGTGCTAAAGAGTAGTAAAAACGCAATAGTGCACGTGACACTTCTAGGCTTCTGTACGTTTATATCTAAAATTTTGATGTGACTGACAGAAATACAGACATGGCATAAAGGATGTATAATTATTCAGGTTGATGATGCATTTTGAACTATGCCCATTTCCGAGCGTGTTCAGCAAAACGGAATATTTGGAGTTTTTCCCGCTAACACATGTTTCTGAGCATGTGTGTGTCACGTGATTGTTCTTGCCAGAATATTTTATCATACACCCAAAAATAATTTTGGCGTATATTCTAATACCCGGGTCGTTCGTCTGTCTCTTAGCAATTTCGTGTCCGGTGTCTGTATCTTTTTAACCGGTAGTTAGAAATTGAAAAACTTGGCAGAAATGTTAATCATAATGAGACGATGTGTTTGACATTTCTTAGGTCCCTTTGTATTCACTCCTTATTATTTGAACCGACCGATAGAAAGAAAATAAAACGATTTTTCCGAAATATGACTTTATTATGAGACGATGTGCAGAACACAGGTTTAGGCTTCCTGAGATGGAAATTGACCCTGTCCCGGGGATGATATGATTTATATAGACTTATAGATGAAACCCACATTTAAGTGAATTTCAGTGTCTAGAACTAACATATCTAGCAAGAAGTATTGTCTTATTGACCTTACAACTGATATAAATCATGTCCCTGTTATCAATATTGGCCCCACCCCAGGGTACACTTTATTTTATAGTCTTAAACAGGAAAACACATTTGAGACTTTATGTATGAATCTGCAATGCCCAGAACATGTTTATTTAAATGTAACATCTTTTGGTGTACCACGACAGAACTGGTATTAATCATGACAACTATACCTAAGGTTAAGATAAATATTTATTGATAAAGTTCACATAAAGTCACCGTTAACCATCTAAAACAGGTCATAAGGTATGTAGAGTTTCTTTTTCTTTCTATTTTCTTTGTTTTTGTTAAGTGTATGTGTTATGCTGAACATACCCGGAATTTACGAAAACAGTTTTCTAATTTACAACAAGGTTTTTTCTGTCCAAAGCACAATTTGATTAAATCAGCTCTAAATAACGTTCTTCTTTTAGATCTGAGCATGACCCATATACGAAATAATTTCTGGACACTACTGACACAGCCAATCATCGGCGAGCTTTCATAATTTTGAAATACTGAGTAGCTCAATGAACAAACATAGCCGACCATATAGCCGACAGGTAAACCGGCAAAACAATCTTGCAGCCATTAAATGTTGACACTATTTGTTCAAGTAATTTGTAAAAAAATACTTTTTTATAACAAAAATAAACAATTTGTTTAACTTTCACGTATAAAGTTATTTTGATACTTCTTCTAATGCCTATGTAACCGCTGAAAATAGCTTTTTCGGGAAATCTGAATTATTAAGAAGGCGAAACATAATAATACGGTCGTCTTCAGATCTACATAAAAGAAATAAGTAGATCTGAACTTTAGTCAGATTGTCCAAAGCATCGCATAAGATTGGTATTTTGGTGCCAAAATTTCGTTATTTTGAGTTTTCTTCGTTTCTTGCACAACAAATCTAGTTTGTGATGACTGGTCCAGTTTTAATCAGATGAGCCTTTTTCATATATAAAATTATGTGATACATCATAGTTAATAACATTTAAAACTATATATAAAATAAAAACAACATTTTGTTTAACATACTATCAAAATGTTTGCCTTTGAAACTTAATTTCAAAAACATTGTTTTACAGTTTCATTTTTTTTAGCTTAGTTCCAAAAATTGTTATTTGGTTGTACATTAATTTTTAATTTTCCTTCCAATAAGTTCTGGAATTGTTTTTGGTATCCATTAATACCTCTTG
The DNA here is from genome assembly GCF_026571515.1 of Ruditapes philippinarum. NCBI lineage: Eukaryota > Metazoa > Mollusca > Bivalvia > Venerida > Veneridae > Ruditapes > Ruditapes philippinarum. The sequence continues at coordinate 66,767 of NW_026856479.1, forward strand.
TGTTCTGTTAAGGATGGTTGTCTTTGTAAAAACGTGTTGGCTTCTTGTACGATGATAGGTTATCAAAAAAGTCCAGCTGACACCTCCCACTCTTCAACTTAGGGACAGTCTTGGTTTCTGGACCACTCATCAATAAGTTTTGGAATCGTAATCATTTGCAATTGTTTTTGGCAAATGGTTTCCATTTCTGATAGCTGGTTCTATTATATTCAGTATCATATCTGAACACTTCCTTAACAACAATGTAATTAAATCTTTTAAGGTACGACTAATATGTAAATTATTAAACCTTCAAAAGTATGCCAGTATCCACAATGTATTTGATTTGAGTCATGCACAAATTTAAATTATATTGTATATATTTGCGTCTACGTCATGTTACAAGTGACTTATCTAAGACACTACGCCTTATACATCATACGTTTCCTTTTCATCTCTTAACTGGTTCTGCAGTGATGTGTATTGAGAATCTCCTGAATCATCAAGATCTGTTCGCTGTTGTTCACCACTATCATTTGTTGAGTACACTATATTTGTGTAAACTGGAACATTGCTGATGGCATAAAACAAAACAATAGTTTAATTTATTTGAAATGCATTGATATTAAAAATACACAATTTGTAGAACAAAAAATAAAATATTCAAATATGCAGGCCGCTAGTTAGCACTGAGAATTACCCTCAATTAAGACCACCATTGTGACAGTACCAAAGTGGTCTTAATTGCGGGGTGGTTTAAATTGTGAACATTCTTATCATTGTATACACACTTTCTGACCATGGTCTATTTAAGTCATTGTGTATGGACAAACGATAACCTACAAATATAATATAAAAGTATGTTATAATTAAACATCTGATGGGAAGAAAGCAATTTAATATTAGATTCTATGTGGTCTGATTTTATTTTTTATTATTATATGATGAACATAATTCAATCAACAAATAAATGAATAATCAATGTGCTTAAGGTGACAACAGACACGTTCCGTGGTACTACCATAAATGTCATTTAAACCAACTTATTATAGTAATAATTGTTATTTATTTAAATCTTGTGCATTTTATGTCTTTGATCACCATAAAAATAACGACTTTCAAAAAATGTCTTTGTAAATAATAAATTTTGATCAAAAATCCTATTATTTTAAATCGTCCTATCAAAGTCATTTTTCCTTTCATGCGTTTTAACCTGCATGTAAATTGCTTGATTATTAAAAAAGTTATGCCGATTCAAAGTTATTCCGACCCACATCAAACGAAGTCGGCTGTTTGCGTTTCACGCTAAATTATTGCATTACACGCACATACTCTAACAACTTTTTATGACCCAGTGACATCTGACCAATTAAATTAATATCATTTTATAGTAGAATTTCTTCAAATCTTAACGTGATATACTGTCCGTCTGGTATCTGTCGCAGATGTGACTATTAGTAAAATTTGAGGCAATCTGCAGGGGTAAATAGAACGCATTTAACATGCGTACCGCTAGCGGAATAATTTATTTGTTTAACGTTTGAAGTTTATTATCATCATCATCATCATTATTATATTATATCAGTGTCACGCTGCCTATGTATTCGTGTGTGAAATTCCGCTAAATAATTATTAATTAATTAAAATAACGAAAAACTGTTTTAAGTCCGTGGTACGATGTACTAATAACGAGATATTATATATTTTAGTCCGACCAATTCATATAAATGTCTGACATAAATAATAAATAATATTAAACAAGAAATAAAAGGTATCACTCGATCGATATGATCTGACCTTGATTTTTATTATCATGAATATTCATCTATGCACGGCATAGACCTCGATTCAGTTTCTACTGGGATCACGGATTTAAATCCGTGCTGGGATATACAATAAATTTCATACTTTGTCTCAGGTTTATTAGTACTGTGTTCAATTTACTGGCAAACATGATGTTCAAAACATTCACTAAAATATATTTCCATATCTGTCCGATTTTCTCTCGATTAATAAAAAAATATCATCCGCAGATTATCATAAAAATATTAAAGAAAATTGTCATCACCATTTCTATAGGCGTTTACATAAACAATGTTGTCTGTTTCTTTTAATATTGTTAGAGAACGAGGTTGAATGTACAGCAAGCTGTTGGATCCGTACTATTGTCCATAAACACATTGTATCATAGTTTGGGGACCTTTCTGTAAATCGTATACATATACATATACGGTGCGATATCTGGAGTGCGGGTATTAGTTACCCGCACTCTAAAGCATGCCCGCTGATTGGCGCATTTTGTCTGGGGTTTACTTATTGTGACGACAGAGAAAGGGATAGCGACAGAAATATCATATATAGTAGTATAGGCGCCTCTTTACCCCCACGACTGCGCATGCGCGGCGCCATATTGGATTCTATTTTTTAGAATGACATCGTTCTATTTTTAGAATAACATTATCTGTCTATTTTTAGAATGACATCATCGTTCTATTTTTAATCTCCCGGAAGTATACGGAGCTGACTTGTATACCCGATCTAGGGCGTGAATCGCGGACATTGAGGGTCAGGTCCTCGACCCAAGACGGGGAGATAAAATTAGTATCCAAGCATTTCAAAATTGAATGGCAAAAATAATGATTCCCTTTGTTTTTATATTTCCCACACTGCGAACAGTGTACTTGACAACTGATTTAATTATTACTTTTAATCAATGTTCTCTATAATACACGTTTAATTAAACTCAAATAACTAACATTTTAAATGTATTTCTTTATATTTTAAATATCACCCTTAATACATAATTTATCTTATACATTTTCAAATAAGGTTATTAACATATTTATATTAAGTATTTCTTTATAAACATTTAATAAAAATATTACCTCTTTACTGCTTAAGCTCCAGCAACGAAATGACTCCAATATTAAAAGTACTATCCCTTAATGCGCATGCTCGGATCTGATGACGTCACCAATGCAATGAAACAAGCTCCAACATGTCGCGCGTCTATTAATTTAAGGCCGACTGGGCGGACAATTCAAAATAAACATGTCAAATTTGATCCTTTTAAAGTCGCCGCACTGTCTGGCGTGTGTTTATTTAGGGACGGATACATTAACAATGGTCTATTCAAGTGCCAAGGCTAGCTGTTTACATTATTTGGCGTGTGTTGATTTAAGAGCAGATGTGCGGACAAAGGCCCATTCAACTGTCAAAATTAATCCCATTGAAGTTACCACGAGGTTTGGCGTCCTGTTTATTGTAGAGCAGATGTGCGGACAATGGTCTATTTAACTGTCAAAATGAATCCCTTTAAAGTCGCCGCGATGTTTGGCGTCTTGTTTATTTAGGGACGAATACTTTAACAATGGTCTATTCATATGTCAAAATTAATCCCTTTAAAGTCGCCGCAATGTTTGGCGTCTTGTTTATTTTGGGAAGAATACTTTAATAATGGTCTATTCATGTGCCAAGGCTAGCTTGTTTACATTATTTGGCATGTGTTGATTTAAGTTCGGAAGAGTTAACAAAGGTCCATTTAACTATTAAAATGAATCTCTTTAAAGTTGCCACTTGGTCTGGCGTATGTTTATTTAGGAACGGATATGCGGGCAATGCTCCATTTCAAAAGTTTATCCGTCTAAAGTAAAAGCGGGTTAGCAATAAGCTATTGTAGTGTCAGTTTACCACTGGGGTATAATTTTAAACTCATTTTGGAAAAGAAATGCCAACATGTTTTAAAACTGATCACACAATAAAAATTAAAAAAACTTTTATCAATGGTAAACTAAAACCGAACAAAAATACAACAGAAAAAGCGTTTTTCGTCTTTTTGTGCAACATTTTACGATATACATTTTGATTTTTTTCGCATAAAATGATAGACCTGACAGAATGCTTCGAAATAAACCCAAGGTTCTCGATTCGATTTTTAGCCGTTCTCGAGTTATGACCTTTAGCGATTTTTAAACCAATTTTTAAAAGTCCATAAAACCGTTAGATTTATATGCCGTTTGAAAGATCTCTGCGAGTAGATACAGAAAATGTATTATTATATGGATCTATCTCTTACCGTTTTTGAGATAGGAGAGTTTGAATATGGCAAACAAAATCACTCATGCGGAAAAACGCGCATAACTTTTTCGTTTATGAACGAAACATAGTCGTGTTTGTTATCAAATTGAATGTCTTGACGAGTACATTTTAGTCACGCGATCAAACCGAATGTCAAGTCACTCGTGCGTGAAATTCATTTTTTCTCCCCAACCAACGGACCGATCTTATCAATACCTGTATCGAACGAAAGGTATTACTCACTAGATTCAGAAAATGTATAATTTTGTATCGCTGACTCGGATAGGGCCCGATAAATGAAGTAAAATCACTCAAGCGTAAAATGTGGATTTGCGCCTTTATTAGTCAATATAACCCGGTCATGTTTGGTATCGTACGAAATGTTTTAAGGCGCTCTTTATAAATACGGACTAAAATCGAAATAAAAATCACTATTAAATCTTTTAATCATTCTTCATTGAAAATACTGTACTCGAAATATAAACTCAACTTACTGCGTAATGATGTTTACTCTATGACGTCCAATCACCAAATGACTGAAGTCACCACTGCGATACATCATACGCATGCGCTGATCTAAATTTAGAAATGACATTGTCCAATCTAACAGCAGTTTCTCTTTTCTTACGGACTGAATGTAACCAATCAGACAGAAGATTTATTTGACCAATGAGAAAGTGTATATTATGAGTAAGTGACCTATGGGTATCAAGCAGTTCAACCGATCTAAATGGAGAACAATCCCCACTCAGGAGAATATATAAAATAATACGTCGATGTATGTAAACCTTTCAAAAGACATCCAATGGAACAGAAACTGGACTTTTCTCAATGAACCAACACACTCTATAGATAAAGATTGGAAGTGCTTATCAGAACGGGATATGTACATGGACACCACAAAGATAGGCATTGAAGGTGGTCAATTAAACTGACAATACATCATAAATAACAAGGCAATATATGTATTCATATCTTTTATTTGGATATACATGTATTCTCATGCGAAAAATAAAAAACAAAACATGTCAATTTTTATTTTATTAACATACAACATTCTGAAACAGTAATCATGGTGTTAAGAGTAATGATGCATTTTGTCTAGTAGCTTTAGTTATTGGATTTCTTCCAGTTTCATCATTTTAGACACTATAAGGTAATCATTGAGCTTCTTCCGTTGTGGATTAAATTCTTTGACAATGTTTCTCATTGATTTTCCTCCATATCGTTTGATGACGTAGTATGCGCAATAAAGTCCACACACGTTAGACGAAGACTGTTGTAGCTGCCCATTATACATAAGGTATTTCTTGTTAAATATCTTTTCAAATCCAACATCATAGCTTTGCGGACAATTTCCCATCGAGTCGAAAAATTCGTAAGGGCCTTTCGCGGGAAAATAAAAAGCCACCCAATGTTTTCCCGGGCCATTGCTCGTATCCGTATTGGAAATTACGAATCTTCCTTTTTGTTTGCGAATTTTATCAGTCGCACACACTGTCACTGGATATCAACGCAATATATTTTCTAACTGATAATTGTTCATTTTAGTAAGTCAAGTGACTCCAGTCATTGTCCGTTCGGCGCTTCTTACGCTCCGGTATACTGGAATCTCTGTTCCGTTTAACTTCCGATTTCACAATTTCAATCGCTTGGGCCACTGGGCTAACCAAATTAACTGAGGGACGCTGTGTATTTTTTAGCTCCTCTTCCGCTAATTTTAGCTTTTCCTCGGTGGCGTTGAGTTTCGCTTCTAGTGTTTCGACTCTTTTACGCGAATGACCGCTACCTACAATGTAACGGCCTTTATGATCGGCTTTAACGTACCCGTCCCCCAAGTCCTTGAAATGTTGATACCATTTCTCTGGATCATCTTTATAAGGGACCCATTTCATTTGTTCATAATCGTATACTTCTATGGAACCCATTGTAACGTTGTTAACTTAAGACTGGCGATCCTTTTTACGCATTTTCATCCTCATCGTTCTCATGATTAGAAATGTTAATGTCGTGACTGGGCCATAGAACCTCAAACAGATCTTTTCTTAGTTTAATGGCTTGTTGAATAGATTCCTTAAAATTCATACCGTGTTGATGTTTAAGTTTCCTCTCGGACTGGAAAATTTGCTGTTGAGTAGGGTCCTTTTGCAATACATAAAAGTCAATAAGAAATTGTGCATAATTTTGTCTCAACATTTTCCTCAAATGCGGCAACACATCATTTGCAGCTCGAGAAAGAGCATCATCGAAAGAGTGCTCTTGATCTATGTAACTGTTTAGTCGTTCCTTAAATTGTTCCGAATGAGCCTGTCTGAGGGGCTTTTGAAATCTTCGATCCCATATGTCATGACGTGCACGTTCTTCTTCTATTTCCTCTTTTATGCGCTTACCAGGAGGTCCCGTAATGAAAGACTTTCTTTTCATTCCAATATTTTTGCCTTCTGACTCATTTTCCTCCTCTTCTTCCTCATAATCATTATCAACATCATCATTTAAAGTATTGTCAGACAAGTTTGATTCTCCACTAAACTCATTTTCGGAATCATACGCGTGCTGTCTTTTCCTAGCTTGACTTTCAAAAATGTTTTCGCGCAAACGGTCATGTTCTTGAGTAGAGGATTTCAAGTCTACCACTAGATAACCGTGCGGTCTTGATGTTGCTCGTTCGAAGCGTTTCATAAAGATGTTATAGGAGGAAGGATATATTCTTCTCGCTAACGTAGCCACCTGCTGTCTGTCAATAGAGTTATTTAATAATACTAGGTACTGCGTATTCAACGCGATATTTCTGCAGGCTTTTCCTTGAGGAAATAAATTTTGAGTCAGATACACGATAGATATGTTCCTGTGGTGACTGCCTTTGGTAAAAAGATCGGCAATTCTCTGGTCACATTTGGCCTCTGTCATCAAATCGTCAAAAACGATCAAGTTCCTTTTACGCCCGTCAATATACCCTGGACTATTCAAGTAGTCGAGAATGCCATGTACAAATTCTATCCCGGGTATTCTACGCTGAAGTTCGTCGTATAGAATCTGCCATTGACTGTAACACCAAATGATGCGCTCCGGTAGCGGACTTACTATATCGGATAAAAGCAATGTTTTTGTCCATTCAGTTTTCCCGCTACCGCTAGGCCCGGAGACGACCATCGAAAACGGATGCTGAAACGTCATCTTTTCTGACCCAGGGGTTATTTGTGGTGATGGATGGTTATCTCTTACAATTTCGTCAGTCTCGTGCAGGTTACGATGATGTCTCAACATGGCGTCGCGTCTTGAGAAAAGTTGTTGACAAATTGGACATTGATTCATTATAAAAAAACAACAACACAAAAGTACACTGAAGTATTCGTTCTTATACTGGTTAGTCACCCTTTTTACGTTTGAGTGAAGTGTTGTTGTTGTTAGTGGTGGTGGTGGTGGTGGTGGTATTGGTGGTGGTGGTGGTGGTGGTGAAGGAGCAGGAGCAGGAGATTAATGGTGGTGGTGGTGAAGGAGCAGGAGATTAATAGATGACAAATCCTGTTTCCAGTCATACATGTTTATTGATAAAATATACGCAGATAAACATATTCTTACAAAGAAACACAAAAGATATGTTACAATACAGTAGTACACTATCAATGTTATGGTTATACAAATGAATGTCAACATTTTTTTCGTCTAATTTGATACAGTAGATGCCGTTGAACTTAAACCACCGAATCCTCCAAAACCGCAAGGTGTTGACCTAGTTGTTGATACAAACGCGCCAAATCCGCCTATTGGGGGCGGTTTTTGTTGAGGAGCGCCTACTATTTTAATATATTCGCAATTGGGTGACCACTTGTGATGTTCTCTCAATGCAATGTCCGATCTATCCCAGGCGCTTAATTTTATGTGACATCTGAAACACTTGCACAAGTCTGATTTCCCGCTGTAGTATAATCCCGCGCTTGCCAGTTCGTACTTATTCGGGAGAAATTGTTTTGGATACGTATCGAACGTCTTAAGTCTACTTTCGTAATATTCCATGTTTTGGTTGAAGGATGTACAGTCAGTGGCGTTCATCTGGCTTATGCCAATACGCTGATAAGTATTCATTTATATACACACGTATTAAAATCTGATTGGCTGCTATTTTTGGCATGACGTTATTCATCTATTTATGTTATAAATAGTCACGTGACCAAAATCATTGGTCAAATAAATCTTCTGTCTGATTGGTTACATTCAGTCGGTAAGAAAAGAGAAACTGCTGTTAAATTGGACAATGTCATTTCTAAATTTAGATCCGCGCATGCGTATGATGTATCGCACTGGTGACTTCGGTCATTTGGTGATTGGACGTCACAGAGTAAACATCATTAACGCAGTAAGTTGAGTTTATATTTCGAGTACAGTATTTTCAATGAAGAATGATTTAAAGATTTAATAGTGATTTTTATTTCGATTTTAGTCCGTATTTATAAAGAGCGCCTTAAAACATTTCGTACGATACCAAACATGACCGGGTTATATTGACTAATAAAGGCGTCAATCCACATTTTACGCTTGAACAGGGTATTATTTGAAACCGGACAAATTATTTAACCTGGAATTCAAGTTTTTTCCCCTTTACTTCGACTATAGTTCATATGTCTTACGTATAGCTCCCTCCAAGAACTCAAATTGGTTTCACTTAACAAGAGTAATAAAGAGCATTTTTTACCAACTAAATTTAGTCCACTATAGTTCTATTACCATGTTCTGTGCAACACGTTTCTCTTGTTGTTGATTGCAACCACTCGATTTTGTCAGAAAAGTTTCACTAATCTAGGTTTGTCAAACATGTTTCACTAATCTAAGTTAGTCCAACAGGTTTCACTGATCTAAGTTAGTCAAACATGTTTCACTAATTTAAGTTAGTCAAACATGTTTCACTAATCTAAGTTTGTCAAACACGTTTCACTAACTTAGGTTTGTCAAACACGTTTCACTAACTAAGGTTTGTCAAACAGGTTTCACTAATCTAACTTAGTCAAACACGTTTCACTGACTTAGGTTTGTCAAACACGTTTCACTAATCTAAGTTTGTCAAACATGTTTCATTAACCTAAGTGAGTCAAACAGGTTTCACTGACTTAGGTTTGTCAAACACGTTTCACTAACCTCGATTTTTCAAAACATATTTCTATAACTTAAGTTTGTCAAACAGGTTTCACTAGCTTTAGACTTTAGTTTGACAAACATATTTCACTGTAAACTGTGATTCGTCAAACATGTTTCATAATCAAGGGATATAAACAGTTTTCACTAAATTAAAGTATGTTATATTTAAATTGTCTGATTGTATTGGCTTAACTGGTATTTCCATTTACATAATTATACTATTTCTTTGCCAACTTGAAATAAATGCTCAAATTTTTAGATTAATAGATTAATCTATAAATAAATTAAGTAAATTTTTTCAGAGAATTTTATGGTATATCATGATTTAAGTAATTATACAATATTTTAACAGATAAAATGTCAGAGGAAAATCTTAATACAGTCTCATGGGAAAACATACACACAAACACCTTTTTTTAATTTATTCCATATGCATAAATACATTTCATTTCAAACGTGCTTGTGACTTTGTTTCCAAATTAACTTAACATATTTTTTTCTATAAAATTGTTTGTGTTTTCATTTATGCACAATTCATTTATCTTTTTATTACTGCATTGAAACCATTAAAAATTTGTCATATTGAAAATTTTTATCAGGCGATTAAAAATTGTCTTTTAGTTTTCATTTTATTAAGGCACTCCACTCAAATGTCAGATATCAAGTCTTTTTCACATTCATTGATACAGTTTAACTGCCTGTATTCTGTATGGCATAACTTTAATTAGAATTTAATGATTCTAACTATTGGAAATATTTTTTTAAAAATCAAGTGTTGTTGACAGTTCTTGCATTAGTGTTCTGATAAATATTCTTTCTTCAACATCTGTGTCGCTGCCATTGATTTTTCCTCCTCTTATTTAAAGTTGAATACATGTTTCTGTAAGTATACAAGAGAATTTTTTTTTAAATAAACACATAAATGAACATAATTATTAAAATTCCAGTAAAATTCTCACGTCCTAAACCTCAAATCACTAAAAATTGTTGAAAATATCCAGAATATTTAAGCATATTTAATCACATTTATAGTAATTTCCAAATGAGCTTTATAACCAAATTATATATGGAACATATATTAAATTTGTAAACCTTATTTAAAAAGCAATTCAAATACTAGTTAATGAAATATTATTTTTCTGTTTTTACTAATAGAATAACATTTAAATCTAAAAATTTCTGTTATATTTAAATTTTAAGTAATGTTGTAAAAGAAACAAAATCGAAATGATTTTTTAATATTCTATTGAACCTTGAATAAACCTACTTTCAAACATATTTTTTTTAGTTTTAAATAGCTTTTTTTAATAATGCAACTTTGTAGCAATTAATATTTTTAGTTGATAATGCTCATAGAATCTTCTACGAGGGTTGTTCAAAAAGTAATAGGACTGGGAGTCTTGCGTATTCAAATTTCATTCAATTTAGAATATTTTCATATGTACAGCAATCGTAAAATGTTTTCTACAAATCAAATATAAGTTTTTTAATCTATTGTGCTAAACGCGCTTTTCCTTTGCTATTGAATAACCATGGTAACACGCACCCGGCGCAGCACATAAATATAGTTATTGGAGCTAAGTTCTACTTCTAATTTATTCATAAATAACTATTTGTTTCCCCCCCGTATTCAATCAATACGTTGACTATATATTTATGTGACATTATGTCCAAATTTGACGTCATTCGAACATAAAATGGCCTATTTATTAAGTTTTTGAAAAGCAGCGGTCATAGCGTTAGATGTAGAAATATGATATTTTGTTAACAAAACTAAAAATATGTGCGATGGTTAAATTTTGCCAACAGATTGACTATAATCATTCAGATTCACACAAAATGATTAAATAAACAAAGGACAATTATCCTGCCATCAGTACACTTGTTTTCAGCTGGCACAAGCAATTCAAAAACTGCAAATACAAGATCGATAACGAGAAAGGGCGAGGATGAAAGTTGAAAATTGACGGGACGTTAGTGACGTCAATTGCAAAAGCGCTACAAAAGAATCCACGGTAAACGGTACGCGAACTGTTTATCGTTGTTTGTATCTGCTTCGGTCTCTACTTATTCAGTTTTAACCAAAGGATTGTAAATAAGAAATTTGTTACAAACACTATTTTATTGTATTTAACTAGATATACGTGTAATCAATAAATTAATGTAATAGTTAACGGAAATAATTAGTAGTGTTTCCCGAAAACTTGCTTTAATAAACGATAGACTGTGCTAAGTAGAAAAGGATACTTTTCAATTGAGAAATATCTTTATTGTTCTGTAAATAATCATATTGTTTTAAACACAATGACATGAGTAAATTAATAAAATAAATTGCTTTTACTTTAACATTTTCAGTCCTATTGAGTTCCAAGGTTACTCAAAAAACACACGAGAAAACCCGGAGAATGCCCGGCTATCGGGCATTTTTTTTTTAAACAGTGGAACAAGAATGTGATCGCTTTTTTTTCTTGCTTCATCTCCACATATGAGGCAAAGTAAAAGTTACATGACTCATACACCTAGGGACTAGGGAGACTACTTTCAGAAAGAATGACGCTTATTACAATTTCGATTTATTTTACGACGTCATGAACGTCAATTATTGTATTGTTAGCGTGCGCCGCGTTTCGTACCCCTTGTCACTTGAAAATTGCACAGAAATTTCATTTCTTTACATTTTGTTTTGATTTTTTCACTGTATATAGACAACATGTTCTGATATTTGTCTCATGTAAAATTTTGTACGTAAATTTAAAAATGTGAACAGTAGAGCTGCAGTCCTATTACTTTTTGAACAACCCTCGTACACACAGGTTCTTAAATTTTCCTGCTTAGTGAAGAAACAACCTTGCAAGTAACAGACCAATAATGTTAAATCTTATCTGATTACTTTGATTTTCGTAACTTTAATTGTCAAAAGTCCTGTTCATTTTTAAAACAGTTATCATTTACATTGCTGAATTGGATTTAAAATACAGCTCTTGATGGGTTAGCATGCTTGACTATTCTCAGTGCTTGATAATAAAATTAGCATTGACAATAAAAAAATGTAAGGACAAAAAGGGCCGATATTTATTTCCAAATCCATGTTACAGTTATGTTATGACCTATTATTGATATGAGTCAAGAAAGGGGCATAATTCTGTCCATAATGCATGATAGGGCTAATTCTTCTTTCTGTCTTGAGGTGTAAGGGAACATTAACCTAAATTATAATTAAGTCTAAAAAGGGGAATATAGGAAATACATGGTGGATGCCGGGATGGAGAAGGTGATTTTAGAATAATTAAATTGTTTCATTCTTTTTTTTTCCCCGATAAAATAGCATCTAAATGCAGGGCACTCGTTTGGCCATTTTTGGGGCCGAATATCGGCCCCATTCCCCTCTCAAAATCATATGCTTTTTTCCCCTATTTCAGAAGAAAATTCCCCTAAATAAAAAATTGTAGTGTAAATGTTTGATATTTAACAAAAAAAGTGATGTTTTGATTTCATAAAAATAAAAGATATTTCTGTTTAACTTTCAATGGATTGAAAACTAAAATACAGTTGTCAACAACGCTGTATGTTAAAACCGAAAGTAGCAGGAAGTGAGAAATGTACTAGGGAGGTAACTCTCGTAAAATTATTGACAAAATTAATGTGGCAGATAATCATCGTAGGAGTTTACCTTATATTCAATTTGTTTAGAGAAAAGACATACATTGTCATATTCTTCCAGTAAATAAACAAAACTATTTTAATTTCTGTCAGTTGTTGTTGGAAAAAACGTATTTCTCTTGCAGTTTTGTACACAAATATTTTCGTACCAAATATTTTCATACCCAGTTTTACAGTTACAGACAATTTTATCTGAAATCAAAACCTTTTTTAGAAAAGGCATAAAACTTTCTTGTTTTTTTTATTTAATTCTTATTTCAATTCTTATTGTTTAAATTGAAAATTGTTTTTAATTTAAAGAACAGGCAGAAATATGTAGAAAAAATAGATTAAGAACTGACCTGAGTGCAGATTGCAAAGTAGTGTGATACATTTTTAACTTTAAAAAATAAAAGAAAAAAGTAATGACTATAATAGGAAATTATTTTGCTGTGTTTCCATAACTTGGGTACAAGATGCCCTTGCCTAGGAAAGTCTGCATTTCCAGAGCTTGTTGCACTGATTCAATTTTTTGTTGTACAAGTTTTTTTTTTTAAAAAACAACAACAAAAAAAAAGTCAGTTTTAATTTTTTATCATAAACAAAAATGCATTATGCTTTGTTATAGATTTTAATATAACCCTATTTGCATTTTACCCCTCACTTTAGAATTTGAGGGGTATAAAATTCTTGACCAAAAACATATATCTGGAGCTCTGATTGATGTCTGAGTCAGTCAAGTTGCATCGTGTGACGTAACGACTTGAGATAGATCATAAGTTTATACGTCAAGGCTTTTTGCAGCTGATGATATAGGCATTAGCAGGATAAAATTTTGTCTTAATGTTTGATAGATTTATCTATTTCTGTCAATAGGTGGTTGGCATGATGGTGAACAAGTCTACAAAGTTTCAAAACCTTATGTCAATGGACTATGAAAATGTTTGATGTGTTACTTTATCATGCAACTGCTATGGTAACTGTCCGGTAACACTTGCCTGATAATTATTTTTGTTATCAGGTCAGTAACCTGATATCAAAAATAAGCCCCGCCCATTGTTAACGGACTTTTTTCAATTGCTTATATTCTCATTTTCATCAGCATGTGAATTCAACAATGTAATCTCATACCTTAACAAGTCTTCATATTTATTTGTTTATTATTTCAATTTCGATTTCAATTACGAATCAATTAGATAGCGAATAGTTAAGCACCAACTCAATGAAGTGACGTCATAATTTATGTTGCAAATGACGTCGCCCTTTCTAGCCCATATCAGCCTCGCCTGATAAAATTGATATCAAAAGACAGTAGCATGTTATTCTCTATGTATGCTCTATTGTTTGCCTTGCTCAAAGAGCAAAAACGCTACAGTTGAATTTTAACATTAAGGTATCCAGAAAGTAGCATTTATGATAACAAACTTCAAGCTAATCCCCTATCAAGCAGATAGCGATGTATTATGATATATGCTAAGCACAAAAAACATGTATAATACATGGTTGATGTTTGAATACAGGAAGTTTATCCTAGCAAAATGGATAAACCTTCTCCATTTCAACATCAACCATGTTTTTGACTTATCTCGGTTTTGTTTAGTTTAATGATGATTTTTATATTATCTAATTCAATTTCTTTTATTACTTTTCCACAATAAAACAGCATGTACATCTATTTTTCATTGTAGCTAGCCTAACTTTTTGACATCATCAATATCATGTAATATAACTAGAGAGAGATAAGCAAGCATTTATCATAACCAAGATGATAATTGTTATAGACAATAGCAGGAAAATTACTTTTATGCTCAAATACTTACTGTGTCAGAACATGCTTGTCCCTTTTCTGTCTTTAAATCTTATGTTTTTTGTTGTTGTTTTTTCTTCTGTCTGTAATCTGTATTCTGACAACCTGTAAATTAGAGAACAAAAATGTCTCTTACAGTTAAGTGTAATGCATTAATTTAAACATAAAATTGATTTTAGAGTTTTTCCTTCACTAAAAATTCATCATATTAATGTTAATTATAGTAATGTTTTTTACTAAAACCAAGACATTGTAATAAAGTTGTTGGTCAATGAAACTTAAACGACATCTTGTAGTGGGCATTTAATTTTATTAAATGTACTTTATATTATATATATAACCAGTTGAACTAAATAATAATTATTATTCAAGCATATTGAAAATTGGTTAATTCATTGAATTAATTTGTCAATAATCTCATAATATATTTTGTATTGAAATTTTTTTCAATGTTACCTAAGTAAGCATTTATGTTATAATTCATATAGGAAAAGTTGTTTTGAAAAATGACTTTTCTTAACAGTTTACCGTATTTATGTTTTATGTGATAAAAAGAATATTGTATTAGCGTTGATTCAATACTAAATTTTTTGAACTTGAATAAAAAAAATTTATGCTCGCAACAGGCTCACATATGATTCTATTCAACTTGTTCAATATATATTTAGTATTAAACCTACAGTATACTCATCTAATACTCTTTACATCTGGCAAGAAAAATTAATATCTATTTCCATTCATGATTCTTATAACATGCCAAGAAAGAAAGAGAATTTAAAAAGATATGTTGAATAACTTTATGGGGAAGAAGTTATTTTACTAATGTCATTAGATTAATATAGGGTATTATCTGACGTCAAAGTAATGTCTATCATTTGCCTTTCTTTTTTATATACTAAGCATAAGATTGCCATTACGCACTTGATCGTACAAGCCTGTACATTGAGAAATAGTTAATTTCATTTTTCGCTTGTTATCTATAGAGAGGAAAAAATGGTAAGCACCTGGACAGTTATGAAGCAATAAGATTTACTCTAAAAGATGGCAAAGAAAAAAAACTTATTGCCAGTGTATCTAGTTGATTTAGGAATCAAAATAATACCTTTATTACTTAAATTGATGGTACATCTTACATACTTTTACTTCTTTTTTTGACATGTGCTTTCTTTGCATGTACAACAGTCCTTGATGTTTTCTAAATACACACCTGAAATAGTTAAAAAATAAAACATCAATCACTGAAATATTACCTTCATATGTAGTGCAATGAATACTTTCACCATTTGAAGTTTAAATGCCATTAAAAAAGGTTAATCAAACACCCGTGCCGATTTTGCGACTCGGTAAATATGGTATTGCACGGCCGTGCATATATTTTGACGTCACAGCATTAGCGTTATATAAACATTTTGTAAAAACGCACTAAATGTTAGCATTATACTATAGGCGTGTCAATGAAAACTGACTCTTATTTCACTTGAAACGGTCTTTATTTTTGGTATTTGATAAGTACAATATTAAATTCTTGTAAGTTCAATACTGAATTTATTGCACTCGTTGAATAAAATAATATTATTCTTGCCAGAGGCTCACATAATATAATTTTATTCAACTCGTGCAATAAATACAGTATTGAATTCACACTCATTCAATATCCTCTATATATGTTCGTCAAATTAGTTTATTTAAGTCATTGCTTAAATTTTTTTCTTTAGAACATTTAAATTTTTTTTATTAAAATGTCTCCATATCTATAAGAAAACTCTATTTTCACAAATCAGGTTTCAGGTAGAGATATGTCCATTATATTTGATTAATACACTTGTTACTATATAGAGTAACAAAATTGGGCAGATCTTGCAAGTGAAAAATGTGTTGGTTTAAGGTTTAATAATTATTTTCATAATGTATTTGTTTAACAGTGACATAATCAGTCATTCTTTATTAATTGTCATTTAGAGAGTTGTTTCCCCTGGACCATTGTTTTTCTGTGGGTCAGTGTGTTTTTGAGAATCATGTTATTAATGATTTGTCATTTATGGAATATTATTGTTAGCAAAAATGTGTTTTTAATTCAAATTGCTTCAAGAGCCTTAAGCTTTGTTTAACTTAATTTTGTCTTTAATTGAATTATGATATAGCAGTATCATATTGTTATTTTCTTATTTAAATATAAACAAATAATCTCACATTCTATTCAAACTCTTTGTACATTATTCATTTGTAATTTCCAGAAATAACAGCACACTGGATACAGTGAAAAGTGTATAACTGTTGACTATTTGTTGTGTATGATGTAGAAGCACTTTAATGGTTCCATGAATTGGTAAGTCTGAAAAATTGTTATACATGTATAAGTTTTTTTATGATGTAATACAATAATCGTTTGATAAAATGTTTAATTAAAAGAAACTGGAAAAATGTATGAATGAATTGTGCAAGTCATGAATGTTAAATCATAAAATGTACTATTTATTTAGAATGTGACTCTGTGTTAATTTAACTTAATTATGTATTTTCTGAGTGTAGGTTTTGGTGAGTACTGAAGCTACATTACAAGATTGCTTGTCTATTGTTTGTCCTTGGAATTCATCTGAGAAACATCCTGTGCCAACATAAATCCTTGATTTTTATTCACCCTTTTCATACTATTTATTTTCAAAGGACTTGCATTTTGTTAACTAATTAAACATTTTTGGTTTAATTCATTTTTGCTATTCTATTTACTTATCTATGTATTGATAGACTGACACAAGCCATATAAATTAAAAATGTGTTCTAGAATATATTATATTACTTATTCCTAAACCATTCAGTTTTATTTTGTATCACTACTGGTTGGAGAGTTAACTCCGACACTAAATCACTATTTTCTTCAAATAACATTTTTGTATATATTATAAATTTTTTACCCACCTAAAAAAAAATTGGTTTAAACATTTATAATTATATGCCAATTCCTTTTTTGAAATGTAAACCGGTACTTACTTAAGGTCCTGAATAAGGTAACCGAAACGTGGCCTTTTTAACCCTGGACATTAGATAAAGTCGACACTTTAATTTTAACATAAAAGCTAACTTGATTTTTAGAAACAATCATTTATTTTTACATTATATATGCTTTATCTAAGCCTTATTAACAATTTAACAATTTTTAAAGAAATTTTCCCAAGTCAGAACCATGTGTTAAAGACAATTCTAACTCCTGTCTGGAAGTTAAGTAAAAAGAACGTTTGTGTCTGTTTTTGTGACAAAAAGTTGTGGTCTACACAAACACATTCAATTTAAAAAATTTCATCACAGTCTGTCTTTCTACTTTATTACTAGGTGACCATGTGTATACATGTTTTTTGACGAAAAAGGATAAATAAAAATATTTAACCAAGTGTCAGGGTTATCTAGATGTGTGGGAGTTATCTCTCCAACCAGTGTCCATTAATTGAATAAATCATTTAATCTTATTAACTTATGATAGAATCTAATTAAAGTTGTTAACGATCATGCATTATTCATAATTATAATAAATATGAAAATTGATTTGTGTTAATTATTGTAACCAAATTGACTATTTAGTGGTCAATTTTCAAGTCTTAATCAATTGTAAGGAAATCAAATAAGATGTGCACTGTCAATGAAACCAGAAGAGACCTGTCAATGATGATGTGTTACCATTCCTACCATTCTGTATTTTCCAGTAATTCCTTTTTAAAATAAGATTTACCAGGATTTACCGAATGGAGACCAGCAATTGACACATTCCATTGTATATTCATACCAATTAGCTCATTAACCACATTTCTGGTCAATTTAAACTCCCCCCCCCCTCTTCACATGAAAAAAAGCTATTTTTAATGTTCTAGATCTATATCCCCGTACTGCCTCTTTCCGATCAGCTAACAGATTTTTCTACAATAACTGACAGTGAAATTATATTAAAAGAAATTCTCTTTCAATTCTGCGAATATTATCATTTTAGCTAATAAATGCACCAACTTTTTAAAATTTTACCTGAATTATTATTATGAATCGAGGACAAATCATTACTGACCCATTTTCCTGTTCTTCAAAATTTCACAACCACTTTTCAATCAGTTAACAAAATATAAACTGTACCACATAAAAATTGTCATACAATGTTAAAATATAATCAGTTATGTATTATGGAGAAATTTTGACAAACTCAACTTCAGATAAATGGTAATAAACAATTTTAACCTAATTATAATGCCATTTTTTTTAATCTTGATATCTATTTGCAGTGGTAAAGCTGTCACAATTGGGGTATGGATGTACATTTTAATTTTGCATAACAGAAAAAAGCATGTTCTCGAGAAATTTTTAGGATCTTAAGGTCTATATGACACCATTCTAGTGAATGCTTACTGAAAAAGTTATCAAAGATAATGTTTTTTCCTTGTTTTTAGTGACTCACTGCAACTGTTTACTTTACTGATGTATTACCTTTCAATTTAAGAATTGTATGGTAAAAATATGTACATATTAAAATTATAGCTTTTGAAGTGCAGTATATTATTATGACTTCAAGATATTGAAACAGTTGTCCAACTTAATAATCCATTTCAGCAGACTGACAAAAAACTGAGTCTGTAAATCAATTATTTTAGAAAAGTAATTGAGATTTGTAACTGGCTAAATAAAGGATTAGTGGAAAACACACATTTCACATATTTGAACTAAAATGCTAGCATTTTCTTTTTTATCGCCATAATTGACATTGCTGCTAATAAATGTAGTCAAGGTGAATGCAAGATGTGCTTACAGTTTGGTTACATGACAAATAAGGTCAAAAATAAAAAAAATCTAGGGATGATTGAAAACTGGTTGTGATTGAAAACTGGCAGTATGTGGATACTGTATTGATCAAGAGTCTAAAGTTCTAAAAGATCAGTAGAGTCTAAAAGATCAGTAGATCTAGTTGAACATATTTTACTTTGTTTTACTTATGCTGCAATATGTATACCGACCTATATTGTCCTCCACAAATTTGATTTGTTTATTAGATCTGAATAAAAAAAAAACATTGTAAAAACTTACCACCATTGTG
>NW_026856480.1:0-37731 GCF_026571515.1 Ruditapes philippinarum
TTATGATTCTAGATTTTTCTAATCTAACTTACATTGCAAAAATTTGTTCTTAATTACATCTGTTTGGTAACCAAGACACTTTTTCTACATGCATTTTGTTGTAAATTTGGTTTTGTAGAACTTATTCCTATTAAAAACAGGTAAATTGATCTTTTTGAATAGATTATCAATATAGCCAACATATTATAATACTATTCTTTTGTTCTTTCCATTTTCAATAGCACTGTACATAAATTTTTCATAATTCTTCTGTGCACGCATATTTTTTGTTTTTCGAAATTGTTTTAAGCGAGTTTCAGAATTTTTGTCAATTTTGCTGTCAATTGGCTAGGATAAAAAATTGAAAAGTAATAATTTCGTGCGACAAAAATGGTTGGGTTGCTGTATTTTTCTCAACAGAAATAGAAATTTCATTTTTATTTTTCTTGCGATTTATTTTTGTTATTCAACGCACAAATTTTGGAAAGGAATGTGCTAAATTTGCAAATATAAATTAGATAGAGTGTCTTATATCCCACAAACGATGGCGAAATTAATTGAACTTCATGGGTAAATCAAAGGTGTCTTGCAATTATCAATGTCAAAGTGCTTGAAATGCCATCGTGGTACTTCGTTGAAAATAATTCTACATGTTATTGTAGTTCTGATGATTCTTACAACATTGACAAAACATGATGATGCTAACGCAAACTATTACCCGGGGAATAAGAAAGGAAAAAGGTGTCCAATAAAGTGCATTTCAAGTAAGCATTATAAAAAAAATTAATTTGCTAAATATTTTTTGTGTTAAAATTATCTAGCATCTTTTTTTAAACTTTTCTTAAAGATTTGTAGCTGTCAAAAATTTGTACTTTTTAAAGAGGAAAGGTTTTTAAAAAAAAAATTAATTTTTTTTTAATTTTATTTAAAAATTAAAATTAAATTAAATTTTTATAAAACTAAATCTCCCCCCAAAGTTTTCTATTTTAAAAGACCTCCCGGCCCCAAATTTTGGAAAGGAAACTCAAATTTTTAATTTGTTTAAGATATTACATGTAATTTTTTAATTTACGTTTAAGATAATTTTAATTGATTTCTTTTAATTCTAAAATATTAAAAATACATTTTTTTGATAATTTATCAGTTGAACATGTGTTTAAAAAAAAATTTGTGATTTTTTAAATATTAAAAAAAAACAGCCCAAAAATGTTTAATTTTCAAGGAAGCGTTTATTTTTTTCCCTTTTTTACAGGAAAGGGAAATCAAAAAAGTAAACAGAATTCAAAAAGCAAACCCGAGGCCAGTTGAAAAATTTTCTTGCGTTTTTTTCAAAAAAGGCTTTTAAAATGCAGACGGTGGTTTTTCGTTGATCAAACCAACTGAATACTGCTACTGATGGTTTTTGGTTTGGGGATAAAGACCAAGGGGGGATGGACGGTTTTTTACAAACGTCGACAAAGGGCGGATCGGAAAATTTCTACGGGGAAATTTGGGAAAATTTCAAGAAATGGTTCCCGGGAAAAAAGGGTAGCGAGTATTTGGGTCGGAAATTGAAAAATATTTTACTATTTGGGCCCAATTTTCCGACATTTTACTTATGTATTGGGTTGGAAACCCTTTTTAAATTTTACAATTTGGAAACCGGGTTTTTTCTTTTCTGAATTTTTTCAACCTTAAAAATTAATCATGAGATGATAAATACAGGGTTGTCGGGTTTAAGGGTATGGGGGGCTTTGTGGCCGAAAAACCTTTTTTGTATTCATAAAAAATAAAAACAAATTTTACAACAAAAAACAGTGAATTTAATTTATCAAAGCGGCGGGGAATTGTGCAGTGTGTACCATAGCGGGAGCTTGGTGGTACAATTGGTGTACTCATGCGAATCTAAATGGATTGTACCCAAAACACAATGGTTTAGAGACATCAAAGGGTATAACTTGGACAACTTGCCTTGGGGTCCTTACTCGCTCAAAAAAATCTGTAATGAAGATAAGGAGAAACAATTGATTTTTTTCAAATTTCTAGTTTATTGGCAAAATTGACAATGAACATTTGTCTTTGGCCAATTATACACATTCACATTCACATTCACTGTCTATATGGCAATGCCATTTATCATCAATATAACTATAAACATGTTTACATTTTTAAACTGATACAATCAAACAAATGTATAGATAATAACAAGTTTAATAAGCAACATTTTACTTTGGGAGATAAGGGTTTAAAATTTCTCGTTAAAAGCCTGTTTTAGAAATTCCAAAAAAATTGTTTCGACCCTTTCATTGACACATCTTATATTTTTACGCTTTTTTTTTAAAAAGTGTAAATTTTTCTTTTTTTGACAAAAAAGTTTTAAAATTTTTTATGAGATAATTTCAAAAATTTATTCATTTTATAAATCCCAAATTTAAACTTCCTTTTTTCCCAATTTTCCAAAAAACATGCAAAAATAAATCTTTGTAAAAAAATTTTTTGTAGCCTTCAAATTTTTTAAAAAAATTTAAAAAATCTTCAAATTTTAAAAAAAAAGTTTAAAAAACAAAAGTAGTGTAAATTTTGGTGAAAAATTAAAATGTTTTTAATTCCAAAGCTGAATTAAAATTTTGGCCCCCGGATCGTATTTTTAAAAAAAACTTAAAAATTTGCCATTACACAGTCATAAGCAAAAACTTGTAAGACCTAAATGATCAATTAATTGAATGGAGTTTAGAAGCCCAACAATTTGTGATAGGTCTTTATATAGCAAGTACATAGGGGAGTCGGGAGTTTTTAACTTTTTATAGACGTTTCTTTACAAATAACTGATGACGGGAGTCTACCAAGTATACCATGAAACGTCAGATGTTGGAGTTTTTATTGTGTGTGTGTGTGTGTGTGTGCGTGTGTGCGTGCGTGTGTGTGCGCGCGCGTGTGTGTGTGTGTGTGTGTATGTGTGTGTGTGTGTGTGTGTGTGTGTGTGTGTGTGTGTGTGTGCGTGCGTTGGTGTGTGCGGTGCGTGTGTGTGTGTGTGTGTGTGTGTGTGTGTGTGTGTGCGTGCGTGCGTGCGTTGGTGTGTGCGTGCGTGCGTTCGTGCGTGTGCGGATGTGTTTTCTTTATTTCTGTTTCAGCTCACATGTCACAAAGTGACAAGAGTGAGCATTTGTGATCACAATCCGTCCGGCGGTCGTCCGTCAGTCCATAAACGTTTACTTTAAACGATATCAGCTCAAACACCTCTTAGCCGGTTTAATCCAACTTCACACGGATGTTCAGTTGGTGGTAAACTTTAAAAAATGTTCAAAGCAGAACTCTGGTTGCCATGCAACTGAGAGAAAAAACTTTTAAAAAAATCTTCTTTAAAAAAGCCAAAGAGCGAGAGCTTTGATATTTGGCATGAAACATCTTCTTATAGGTATCTACCAAGTTTATTCAAATAGAACCCTGGCGAGAATTGTGCAGTGTCCTGTAGCGGAGCTTGGTGGTACTATGGTTGTTATGATAGTAATCTAAATGGATTGTACCCACACACCAATGGTTTACAGACATATAGAGGCATAACTTGGTTCCGTTGCTGGTATTATTACTCGCTCAAGAAATCTGTAATGAAGATAAGGAGAAACAATTGAATTTTTTTCAAATTTCAAGTTTATTGACAAATCGACAATGAGCATTGTCTTTCGTCATTTACGCACATTCACTGACTATATGGCAAGGACATTTAACATCAATATACCTATAAACATGTTTACATTTTTAAACTGAAACAATCAAACAAATGTATAGATAATAACAAGTTAATAAGCAACAATTTTATACTTCAGAGATAAGGGATTTAATTACTCGTTAAGAGCCTGTGAGAAGTTCCAAATAATTGTTTCGACATTTCATTGACACATCTATATATTACGCTATTTTAAAAAGTGTAAATTTTACTTTTTGTTGACATAAGTAATATTTTGATGAGATAATTTACATAATTTATTCAGTCTATAAATCCAATTCAATCTTCCTTTTTCAATTTCCAAAATTATGCGAAAAGATTTAATTAATCTTCAAATTCAAAAAAAATGTTTAAACTGACAATAGTAGTGTAATTTCGGTGAAAAAATAACTGTATGATTCCAATCCTGAATTAACTGGCCTCGGGTCCTATTTTTTAACAAACTTAAAAAAAATGCATTACAGTCATAGCGAATACTTGTAAGACTTAAATGATCAATAATTGAATGGAGTTTAGAAGCCCAACAATTTGTGATAGGTCTTTATATAGCATGTACATAGGGGAGTCGGGAGTTTTCAACTTTTATAGACGTTTCTTTACAAATAACTGATGACGGGAGTCTACCAAGTATACCATGAACGTCAGATGTTGGAGTTTTATTTTGTGTGTGTGTGCGCGCGCGTGTGTGCGTGTGTGCGTTCGTGCGTGCGTGTGCGGATGTGTTTTCTTTATTTCTTTTTCAGCTCACATGTCACCAAGTGACAAGATGCGAGGGGTCAAATTTATGATCAACAATCCGTCCGGCGGTGTCCGTCAGTCCCATAAACTTTTACTTTAAAGATATCAGTCAAACACACTCTTAGGCCGAATTAATCCAACTTCACAGCGGATGTTCAGTTGGTGGTAAAACTTTAAAAAATGTTCAAAGCAGAACTCTGGTTGCCATGCAAACTGAGAGAAAAAAACTTTAAAAAAATCTTCTTTAAAAAAGCCAAAGAGCGAGAGCTTAGATATTTGGCATGAAACATCTTCTTATAGGTATCTACCAAGTTTATTCAAATAGAACCCTGGGTCAAAAATTTGCCCGTCCCGGGCGGGGGAGTCATTGATTTACCTTATATGTATTAGGAAAAACTTTCAAAATCTTCTTTTAAAAAAACGAAATAGCTAAAGCTTAGATATGAAGCATGGAACGTATTCTAGTGAGTGGCGACCAAGTTTGTTCAAATAAAAGTCCTTTGATCATTTATTTTCGTTATATGTATATAGTAAAAACTTTAAAAAAAATCTTTTGCAAAAACCCCCAAAGAGCTAGAGCTTAGATATTAAGCATAAAAAATCTTCATATGGGTGTCTACCAACTCTACTCAAATAAAAGCCCTTGGATCAAAATTGGCCCTGCCCAAGGGGGTATTGATTTTCCTTATATGTATATTTTAATCACTTTTTAAAAAATTAATGTCTTTTTAAAAAGCCAAAGAGCTAGACCTTAGATATTTGGCATGAAACATCTCCTAATTGGTGTCTACCAAGTTTATTCAAATAAAACTCTAGGGTAAAAATTGGCCCGCCCCGGTATATGTACACATCTCTTGGGGTTTCTCTTAGCAGTAGCAACTAGAAATATTTATAAACATGCACTTTTTTCAGATACAAACATTAACTTTGAGATATCAGTTTAAGAGTTAAATTTTATATCTGCTTTTTTATAGTTTACAATATTACTTGTACGTTGTCATGGAGAGTTCAGGTGAGCGATTTTTAAGGCCATCACGGCTCTATTGTTTATATTTCCATACTTCTTCTTTCACGTATACATGTATGTCAATAACTTATGTGTGAGGGATATCTGTAACTTGTCAAATCAATAAATAAATTGCTGTTGTTGTTGTTTTTGTTTTTTTTTTGTTGTGAAAAATGATGAAAATAACATGTACAAATACCATTCTCTGTCTATTAAACAAATGTTTTGCCGGCAACTTGTTAATTTGTTATAACATAAGTAAAACTATAAAACTAAATATTCCATTTAAAAATGTAGTACATTTATTTTCAAACAGTATAAATATAATTAAGGGTTAACAAATATATATAAAAAAAAACATACAAAAGTACAGCAATAAAAGGCAAAATATTAGTGGTGATTATACAAGGCACTAAAATTATAAATTAATTATCAATTAACTTCGCAAGCGTAACCTTTTATTCCTTTCTATAAATATACTATTTACATTTTTATGGTAGGTTTTAACGTCCCACCTACACAGTATAATTCATATGGTGACTTTACAGCTTTACTGGTGGAGGAAGACCTTAGGTGCCCTTCTGTGCACTATTGCAGGTACAAAACATGTACCTGAGTAGAACAATCTTCCGTAAGTAAGCTGGATAGTTTCCTCATATGAAAGTCCCTGGTGATTATACAAACCTTCAGCGGTGAGGGGCAAGTGGTTTGAAGACAACGACCTTAACCACTCGGCCACCACTTTAAATCAAACAACAATTAGATAATAAGTGGTAATATATTTACAAATCGATATCTGTCGGACAACAACAAGACTTGATATTATTGTTTTAAATGTAATCAAGCTTTAAAACACGATATAAAATATTCAACGGTAGAATGATATTTGATCACTTCGGAAAAAATTCTTTTATACATCTTTTGCAAAATGCAAAATGAACAAATCAAATCAAATCAGCTTAAATGAATTAATTGGTCCCGGTACATTTATGGATAATAAAGTTCTAGAATTAGATTAAAGACGGCCATTCATTGGGATATTTTTTCTCAGTTTGGAAGTTTTTAAGCAAGCTTAAAGAAAGTGAAAATCTTCTTCAACAATTCTAACATTACAAAAAAGCATTTAGCTTAGTACATGTACAGCATAAATAAAAATCCTACAACATTTTAAACCATGAAATGAAATACACTGTTTGCTAGTCAGTCAGTATATGTGTTGAATTTTCCCTAAAAACAAATGATATATGGTTTGTCCAGCTTGAAAAAAACAAGAGGTCTATTTAAGATATTTAGCGTGGTAAAGCTATGTTCTCACCGCCGATCAGATCAACTCGATCGTCCCGATCACATTAATGCCCCGATAAAGCCCGACCAAGCTGGATCAAATGCAAATTCACGACTCCTACACGACCTCAAGTCGACCATGTTTACGACTTCTTCTCGACGACAACCCGACCAACATCCCAACCAAGACCTATACGCGAGTCATACACGATCTCAACTAGACTAACTGGACCTCTGCTCGATCGTTGCCAGATTTCCACCTGGTAAGACATGTAAATCCGATGTATACCCGACCAAACTAGATCGTTACACGATTTATTCTCGATCAACTAGATCTTCTACTCGATCACTATACGATCGCTTCTCGACGTCTTATCTACTCGATCGCTACTCGAATTTTTTTGACATGTCAAAAACAATCGGATAGGAAGCCAGGGCCATGCCGACCAAGGTTGGCCGCTCCGATCAGCCCCGATCACGCATGCAGACCGAGCTAGACCGGTGCCCGATCGCTTGATCGTGCTTGATCGAGTTGATCTGATCGGCGGTGAGAACACAGCATATTATGGTTAACAGTGGCAAGATAAGCGGAAAGGATAAATTGTTACATGGTGAAACGAAAAAAAAAAATGTTGAAAACTTTATAATGAAAAGTTATTGTGACTGGTGAAACACGTGTTCAGTATTAATGCAAATTTTACATAGTTGTGTATATTCTAGATCGTTTATTTAGTCTGGCAGTCAAATTTGAACTAACCATGCGTACGTTGAAATAAGATGAAATATTCATATACTTTCTTCGAAATGCAGCAATATATGCTCATCTCTCAAATTCTTTAACACTTAGAATTACACCACGTGATAGGTATCAATATTACTCTTGCTACAATATATATAAAACAGTGTTTTGCATTGCGTAAGTTGTGATATAAAATAGAGTTCTCTATCCTTGTTTCAAAGTAGTTTCTATAGTGTTGAATCAAGCCGTGATTATATTGAGCTATATCCCGTCGGGCCCCGTTTCGCTTTTCCTACTAGAGCTGCAGACAACAATGCCAACACGGCAGATACTATTGCCAGTATGAAGCATACACTGAATGATGAACTATCCTCTTTTCTTTCAGATGCAAACACTATCACAGCAATGGTTAGCACAATACCTTAAATAAAAAAAAACACCATGCATTTCTCTTATTTTAGTTTAAAGCGGCCTTCAAATTCGAAATTTGCCGTCATTAATTAAAATATATAAACAATAAGGTAACCCTTGGATACTTCTAACCTACCGGTCCGCTCTATATAAAATTAGTAAAAGTCCCGATCTATTTTTAGAAACAAACGTCACTGTTGCGTTATGAAGAGCTCAAGAAAGCTACTTTAAGCATATTGCGTCATTTTAGTTTAATTTGGAAAGAAAGTTTTGTAACTTTTAGACCTACATTTTGTATCACTTGTTTTCGTGTTTAACCACATAAAGATATCAGCAGTTTAAAAGCTATGCCATTGTTCTGTTTATGTCTTATTTAATTCATTAATTGAATTAATCAATTCAGTATTTCCATTTCTTTGAAAGATTTTTAAACGTCTTTAAACGATTAATCAAATTAAAGGTTAAACAACAAAGAATTACAAAGAAAAAAAATGCATTATATTTATCTGCCTTTTTCAAATTCCTACATTTTTTAAAAAGATAATACAAATTTTCGCCTCGCATACTAATACAATCGTGTTCAAGACAGTCCATAATATTATTTAATAAGAGAGCCCGTAATATTTAATTAAACAAACAAAAATGTACAAACCTCCAAATAAAGCCATGAATATCGTGCCTTGTGCGCTGTTCTGTGTGTTGAACTTGCAGTATAATAGGCCAAGAATTGTACTGAATGTTAAGCAGGCATTTCCGATGATCATTAACGCTTTAACAGCTTTCCACCAGCTTGTCTCTGTTATAAAAGAAATATAAGCTGTGTACTAAAAACAATAAGACATTATATATCCACCGTTTATCCCTGTGCGACTAAATGGTTTCGAATTACTGGAGTCTATGCATCTCCAGCAGGTGACGTGGTTTTGACCCATCGTGTTGCTTTAAAGCTTGTAACACTCGAGGTTAGCAAAAATCACCTTTCCTGATTCGGCGCCATAATTATGATCTAAATTACGTTGGTACGCCATAAAACCAAACAAAAATAAACAAAATTTATGCAAAATTACATTTCGCATCGTATATGTAACTTAATTCTAAAAATATCATTTACAAGTCGTCAGCCGCGGATGTTACTGAATTCTGAATTGATCAATTTTCATACATAAATGTTGTCCTAAAATATAAATGCCTAAGCCAGTGCTACAGGGCATGGGGTAGCGGCTGGAGGCTGTAGCCTGCATTTACTACTACCATCCATGTACAGGTCATGGATGAATTAGGTGATAGACAAGATTTTGAAAGTAAGCAAATATACTCATATAATGATTCAATGACAGGTAGTACAATTAATATCTTCCGTAAATAGTAAGCAACATAAACCTTGTGTTTACTAAATAAATGGTGTACGTTTATCACAGGGTTTAGCTCACTACAGTATTGGAGCAGTACTATAGACGCTTGCAGAAATCATGATCACTTAGTAGAAAAATATTTTTCAATAACACGTATTAAAGGATATAAATCTATATCTTATGAAATATTTTTTATAAAATTTATCAACAGTAAAATTATATCGGTTCAATTGTTATATGGCTGATTCCCGGGAAAAAAAAGTTGTAACATAGAATGGCTCTGTTATTTAATACACATGAAAAATGAACTTAAACAGAATAAAATGTTCCCGGAACAAAATATTATTTTGCTATTTTAACTAGGGTTTTATCCGTTTAGCAATAATTTTGCGCATTCGCCATTCGCTTTAAGGCAATTTATTGCAATTTTTATTTCATACAAACATTTAGGAAGAATTCTTTTTTAAAATCTACATAATATTTTTTGATATATAGCTTATACACTTTAATAAAGTTCATTGGCGTCCGCGCCGAAGCGCGGCGCTCTTATGGAATGAGATCAGATTTTGTGAAAGGGCGACAGCAACTTCTCGAGCCTTTTAGTCGGTCATAATAAAAGCCGAAAATTCCGATCGGTATGAGGGTGCTTGATTATTAAATAAGGGGGCAGGGGACCTAAACATGAAAAATTTTGTATTTCAGTGTGACCAGAAACACAATTCCAAATATTTCAAAATCTGTTTTCACAGTTCAGATAACCAGTTTGGCAGCAGCATTATTCAATGATATATGACTACATTGAAGAAAATAATAGTTTGCATGCATTGCTCTCCTTAAAAAAAATGACTGACAGCAGTTATATTTACCCCACCCAGCCAAAATCACACCAAAATATACCAATATGGGGCAATCTTCATGAAGGTGCAGCATACTCCAGAATCCCGCCCGATTCCTTAAAAAATATCAGTAACACGCAGTGCAAGCTATAGCATTTTCAGAAATGACAAATAAAGTGTCTGTCATACGTTTAGATTTTTTCACAAAAATTTATCTGAAATTTCTTACTTGTTTGGCGCCAACTGTCAAAGCTTGATTTTTAACTTTTTCACCTCCATTCGGAGAGTCAGAAATACATACAAAGCTACCAAAATGCTTACTTTCGGGTAAAAACCCAAAAATATATCTCATTTCCTACACACAAACAAGAAAGAATTACAATGACAGAGAAATAACAGAAGTTATCAGTACCTTCAAAACACCATGTCTGAGTTATTAAAAAATTTTACCGGGGCCATCATACGAATATGTCCCCTGCCCCCTTAAGATTTTTTATGTGATCCGCATTAAAGCGTTTCCTTTTATTTTCTTAAAAATATGGAGTATTTTCGCATTAAAACGTTAACTTTGAAAAGTGAATACTGCGGTTACTTTGTAATTTTAATCAAATATTTAAAAAGACCCTATTTCAGGGGAAGTAACTAGTACAATGACCATGCCTGTTTATATGATTTACTAAAATATCAAGTGCCAGGAACCTGTGAGATGGTCATTTTTCTGTATTCCACCTTCATTTAAATACCATATAAGTATTTTCAGAGTAATTTAAAGTCTTTTGGAAGGAGATTTTAGCAAGAAAAAACAATATTACAGCCACATTTAATGTCCCAAAATGAATTTTACAGGAAACCAGACCCCATTTATTCTGGCATACACCTGAAAGTGCAGTAAAGATTACCACTGTTGACTTATATGACATTATATACACTTTTGTAACAATTAAAAGTGCTCAATTATGCATTATTATGTCAATTTGCACTAATATAAAACTGTTAAATCTGGAATAAATGTGGCACATTCTGTGAAGTACAGTGTTTGCCTATTAAATTCCAAATTTTTATTACCTCCCTTGACTTTACAGTCTACTTACTCTACATAACTTGATAATAATCCTACAGTCACTTCAAATTTTGACTAACAAATGTAGAAGGAGTGCTTTTATGGGCATATTTGGGTCAATTCCAACACATTTTATAAATTTGAAAAAATTTCCTTAAGGGGGCAGGGGACCTAAACATGAAAAATTTTGTATTTCAGTGTGACCAGAAACACAATTCCAAATATTTCAAAATCTGTTTCAACACAGGCAGATATACCAGTTGCACAGCATTATTCAATGATATATGACATACATTGAAAGAAAATAATAGTTTGCATGCATTGCTCCTTCAAAAAATGACTGACAGCAAGTTATATTTACCCCACCCAGCCAAAATCACACCTAAAATATACCAATATGGGGCAATCTTCATGAAGGTGCAGCATACTCCAGAATCCGCCCGATTCCTTAAAAAAATATCAGTAACACGCAGTGCAAGCTATAGCATTTTCAAGAAATGAACAAATAAAGTGTCTGTCATACGTTTAGATTTTTCACAAAATTTATCTGAAAATTTCTTACTTGTTTTGGCGCCAACTGTCAAAGCTTGATTTTTAACTTTTTCACCTCCATTCGGAGAGTCAGAAATACATACAAAGCTACCAAAATGCTTACTTTCGGGTAAAAACCCAAAAATATATCTCATTTCCTACACACAAACAAGAAAGAATTACAATGA
Organism: Ruditapes philippinarum; assembly: GCF_026571515.1. Lineage (NCBI taxonomy): Eukaryota > Metazoa > Mollusca > Bivalvia > Venerida > Veneridae > Ruditapes > Ruditapes philippinarum. Next base: position 11,828 of record NW_026856480.1, read on the forward strand.
CAGAGAAATATCAGAAGTTATCAGTACCTTCAAAACACCATGTCTGAGTTATTAAAAAATTTTACCGGGGCCATCATACGAATATGTCCCCTGCCCCCTAAGAATGAAATGTCGCGATATGTTACAATGAATTTTCGCAATGCAAACATTTACAAATGAAATAACCTTTTCCGTCAATAAATCGCGCTCTTCGGGGTTTTTTATTTATCATTTTGTAGTACACAGTCGGTTATCATGTCATGGTATGTTATTGTTGTACATGTATCCTAAGAATGATGCAGTTGATGACCTAAATATTCCAAAACCTATTTATAGATATATCTTTTTTAATCACTCCTATCGATAAATGCCGGTCTCTCCCGGTCTATTTTGACCAGGATTTACTAGTGACCGGCGAAATAGTAACCACACGTTTTTATTGATCGGTCTCCTCCCGAGTTTTTGGAGTAGATGTTTGATATCGTTACAATTAGAAAAAAACAACAATAGCATGTTTCATTTTATCTATATGAGAGTAAAACAATAAATATGTACACGGATTTATATGTAATATAAATCCGTGATATGTGCAATAACTGAGAAAAAGGTACATTTTTATGGTATTAAAATGACATTATCAACTTTGAAACATTTTATTTAATTATTCAATTTGTTATCCGTGTTTAGTAAAGATGCCGAGGAATTATTCATAAAAGTTACAAATAAGAAATTTTATGAATTATTCAATTGATCGATATAATTTAAAAAATGATAAAGAAAAATACAATGTACAATGTACATGGTTTAAAGATAAACACATATTATATATTGAAAGATAAACCATAATTTACTGACTTTTTCCAGTTAAGCTTTGAACTTATAATCGTCGGTCAATATGACAATTTAATTCTTAAAAATTTATTTTACAATTTTAATAAAAAAAGAGTAGTAAAAACTCAGTAATTAAATAGCACATAAAACACAAAAAAGAATAAAAGAAAACAATATTCATAAAATTTGTATTTTTTTAAAATTAAAATTAATAGATATTACATTATTGTATAATAAACAATTATGGGCTCAAACATGATCAACAATGGTAATATAACCAGTGTCCATATTTTTACTAACTTACAGTGTGAACAGATACCTTAAGGGGGTCGTTCGCTAATAGCGATAACATGTACATAATAAAGGGACAAATGTGTGGTACGTGTTGATCATGCGTTACACATATGGATTATAAATGATTGCATACATGTATATCCGTTGCTATTAATAACCACGATCATAAAGAAATAACAAGTTATATTCTAATCTCTAGCATGCCAATCAAAGTTCATAAATGAACAATGTCTTTCGTCCGTTTCATTTCATAAGTGGTTATACATTTCTGGTAGTTTATAAGAATATTTGGCATCATATGTGTACTAGTTCATCTTCACTTGCTGCATTTCTTGCTTGGACGCCCTTTGATGCTTTGCCATCAATGCTTTTCTTGTTTCGTTTGGTGCAAGATTTAATTATTCAACAGCGCATTATCCGGTATATACCGGAATACGGTATTTAGTGGTGTTGTGGTCCCACACTTATTTTTAGTCTCACTCTTAATAATACACATTTTATTTCAAACTGGTGAAAATAATTATGTGTTCAAATCAGCGAAGCTTCACGTGTTATGTCACATGGTAAGAGAAATTAGCTTTATATGCATTTAAATGAAATTTAGCTGTACGACAATTTCATAAAATTGTAAAACACACGATTAAAGATAATTTTGAGGGTTACAATGAAAGGAAAATAAAAACACTTATAATGTAATACATTTAACTGAGATAAGACATCTCAAATCTTGAAGTTAAGAAAATTTATAACTTTAATTAACATATGAATATGCATGTAATATCGATAATAATTTTAGTTTTATTTCAAAAGTGACTTTATGCTCATTTTTTTGTCGTTGTCAAATTTTTAGTTAAATTAGTTAATTATTTCAAAAGTGAAAAAATGCTGATTATTGTGTTTCGATTGCCAATAATATAATAATGAAAATTGTTTATAGGTACAATAGTAAATACTAAATTATAAAAAAGATTGCCCTACTTGTTTTAAACATGAGCTTTAACTGATTCTACAAAAACGCTATATACATAAACCTTTCGTTGGAGTACAATGTAAAAATACCTAAATGGTTATGTGTTCGCTGTAAAAATATAAAAATTTGAACACAATTATGGCAAAAACATAAACTGTTTTTATTTTACCTTGTTCACTGACCATTTACATTTAGGTGTGAATAATGTCACTTTTTTAAACGTAATTATCTCAAGCTCTATGTAATAACAAGTTCTTGGAACCACAAGCTCCAAATACATTACAGGGGAGCGTTTTGTCCTTATACAGTGGTTAAAGCTCTACATCTCAGCCAAAGAGATTTGTGTTCAAAGCCATATATTAGAAACGACTATAAAATTATATCTTTCATAGCAAACCCGCACGGGGTAGTTCTAAGCAAAATCAAAAAATTTAAATTTAAACAGTTTTTTTTCTATTTTTTTTAAAACGAATTTTAAATTTAAAAAATAAATTTAAAAATCAAATTTTCTTTCAAATTTTTTTAAACCCCCCAAATTGTCACCTAAAGTTGTATTTTTAAGAAATTTCTAATTTTTCAATTTTTGGGGGGGTATTTTTTTTAAAGAAAAAAAAATTAAAAAGTCGGCCAAAAAGTATAGGCCCGGTCAGATTGCCGAAGTGCAGACTATCTGGTTTTATATTCGTGGGAAAAAACCCCGGGGTCTGGTAAAATAAAGAAACACATTTTTAATTTTGAGCCCTGCAACAAAAGCAAATAAAGGTTTTGCGACCACGGTCAAGACCAAAACCCGCCCACCCCCCATCTGCAGGCCATGCGTTTTCCCTTCTAACCCCTTTTTTTTTAAAAAGAAACGCTGCGAAACATGGCCCGATCAACGCGCGATCGCAGGGGGGTCTGGGTCCCTCTGGTCCAAAAAACCCTTATTTCTTTTTTTGTGAGCGGTCATATAATATTCTAATACCTTTCCCGTATCTTTTCCCCATTTCGTTCCGTAGCGAATGCGTTTTAAATATTTAAAAAATTCCTGCCAGAGGGCCAATATTATGGTGCCCCCCTGTCAACAACTAACCCTGCCCCGGAACAAAAAGGAATCGCCGTCTTATTATACTGAAAAATTTGCAGAAAAACAAAACATGGAAAAGCCGCTACCAAAATTTTCCATGTTTTCCGTTTTAAAAAAAATTATTATTTTTTTTTTTTTGAAAGAAAACTTTTTTTCGATATATCAAGCAAATTTTTGGTTAAAAATACCTCTGAAAAACGAAAATCGCAAAAAGGCACTTTTTTTTAACTATCATCGATAAAATGGCCCTTTGTTCACAGGTTCACTTGTATGTATTTCATATTTACCTTATACATTTTAAAGTTTTTAAACTTTTCATTAAAATCGAAGCTACATGAAACATTAAATTCTTAAATGTGTTTTAAATATGAACGAACTCCGTTTTAAAAGAAAATTTAATCACTAATTAGCAAAATAATCTGTACACAGATGTTTACTAAAGCAAAATAAACAACCAATATTACAGGGGTTAAGATTTTTGGTTGCGCTTTATAAATAATATACTGTGGGTGTTCTGTTTTTGCTTAAAATAAAACGTTTAACATAATAATAATAAATATGTACATTAAAATTTAACCTGTTTTACTTTTTCCACAGGTGTATACAACGGTTTTAAAAGATACAAACTTTTTAGTGACAAACAAATTATTCAAAAAAATAAATAGATAAGTCAAAAATTATTTACAAACATGTAAACGAAAATGTTTTTCTATTGCAAAAACCTTGATTTAAAAGAAGAACAAACAGAAAGAAACAAAAAGGGTTCACAAAAATATTCAACTTTTCGTTATACATGTAGTCAAAAAGACAATTTCAAATGTCAAAAATTAGTTTAAAGTCATAATGAATAAATACATGAAAAATTCAGTATCACTGAAAAGACAGTTCTGTTAGCCTTGCTTTAAAAAACGATAAAGAAAAAGCTTTCGTTACAGATTTGCAAAACTTCTTTGAACCCCACCTTGGAAAGGTTAATATCAGTGAAAATAAAAAAAAATTTGAATTTTTAAAAAATTTAATTGTTACATTTTTAACCAAAAAACATGTCAAAAACCATAAAAATTTAAAAAAATTTAACATACCTTTAATTATTGTTATGCAAGGTAATTTTTAAAATTTCCCCGTACTAAACGAGATACGAGTATACGTCCGTTTACATAGCCCTTCCGTTATCCTATTTACTCAATAGTACGGACATGAGGTTTAAAAGTAAACCAATATCAACTAAAAAACCATGGACCTGTTTCATTAAAAGACGTCTTTTATCACTTAAAGGCGCCCATTTATCTCAGAAGTGCTTTTTAATCTTTATTTCTCAAAAGCTATTTAATTTTGAGTAGTACGCCTTATAGTATCCAAACATTTACCGATTGGCCAAATTACCTCAACCATAATTTGGGCTCCTTTAAAATTTCGAGCAATATTAAGTACTGAAGTTAATTCCCCTAAAGACATTATGCTATTTTTGCAACTAAATACCAACTCTTCATAGGAAATGATGAAGGCAAAACATACAACATTTAATTAGTTAAAAAAAAACCAAAAAACATAGCAAAAATAACGAATTTATTATTCTATAATAATCTTTAAAATTTTCGACAGTTGTAGTAAATGCTTTCCTCTAAACCAGATAATTTCAAATTAAATGGTTAATAAAAAAGAATATTAATATCTTTAAATATATGAGACCCCGTGTCACGACAAAATCAACATAATGGGTTTGCGACCAGCATGGATCCAAGACCAGCCTGCGCATCCGTGCAGTCTGATCAGGATCCATGCTTTTCGCTATTAGTTTTCTTTACTTGTTATAGGGGTCTTAAAGCGAACAGAGGATCCTGATCAGACTGCGCGGATGCGCAGGCTGTCTGGATCCATGCTGGTCGCAACCCCATTATGTTGTTTTGTTCGTGACACGGCAATTATGTCCTCATTAGTTAAAAAAGTCTCACATTATTGGAAACAAAGCATATTTTTTATATGCGTGGAAAACAACTGTACTGGTTTGTTTTTTTATTGATATAAAAAGTTTTATAAATATACAAATATCAAATTTCTTTTTAATTTGGTTATGTCTAGCTCACCAACACAATTTTAGTTACGAATAAAGGGGTTATAGAATCTTAAGGGGAAACAAAAAACAATCATCTATTTGAGAAACCCTAAAATGTTATCTGGTTTTTCTTGGGGGAAAAAAAAGGGGAAGTCTGTTTCCTTAAAAATGCTTAACAGGGCCATATTGGTAAACAATTCAACATTTTTTCCAATTGAAAAGGGGGGGGTATAAATTCCATCAAGTTAACGCAAATCCATGGATCGTGAAAAGAAAAGTATTAGGGAGACGAAGATTATGCAAAATCATCAGTTCCCCAAAGAAATTTTTTCTCTCTAAAAATAACATATAAAGCTCCAATTTAAAGACAAGGTCACTGAAAAATTCTTCAAAACAACTTAAAAGCTTTAAACTTTAACACCTTCTTGGGTAAATATCAAGAACGAGTTTAACAAAACCGGTGACCCATAATAAAGTAATTATTTCTTATCTCGTAGCTCCATGCTCTCGCTTACCAACCTAACAAGTAGAGAAACTGATAACGAACAGCATGATCCTGATCAGACTGCGCGACAGCGCAGGCTTGGTCTGGATCCTGCTCGATCGCAAACGTCACTGTTGGGTTGTCGTGACCGGCGGGGGGGCCTTCATAAATTAAAATAAGTGGAATAAACAAATTTTTTGTTTGCGGAACTAGAAGAGTGGGCATCTTCTTCTCTTATCTCCTCGAGTACGAGTAAGTCTGTGGGACTACAGAACTGAAAATTTCAAAAATCATTGATAGTTTTTGTCCTAAAATCAACGAATGTAGAAGTCATGAAATTCAGTTTCAAAAGTTTTTGGTATATATTACATATGATAAACAGTCTCCAACCATTACTGAACACTGTTACTGGACAATTAGTAATGAGCAAGAAATGTTATAAATTGAAGAGGAATACATTGAACAAAGGTCAAGACAAATGCTTGAAAGCATAAATGAACTTTACCCGGAATCCAGTTTGTGAGTTTTAGATGTGCTGAGGTTGATCAAGTATCAAAGATTAGTGACTTTTTTTCAAAGTAAAGAGGTGTTACCATGAAATGTGTTAAAGGACGTTAGAATACATAGGAAGTGCTGGTCATTAATCTACAAGCAATGTTGGTTGAAATGAACCAACCAAAAACATTGTAGAAAATGTTATTCTTGGTAGAAAAAAAACAACTTATTATTTGTAGCTTATTGTTTGATGTTGACTCAGTTAAAATAGGTTATTAAAATACAAGTAATAAATTTTAGTAATTCATTATCAAATGCTAATTATAGTTAAATGTCTGATTTTGAAGGAATGTTGGAATATATGTGATAAAAGATTATACAACATAACTGTCATTTCCTGGCTATTTAATGATATTTACAGCTAACTCCAGTGAAATTTGGTGGGAAACCTAGTGCATTAAGCCGTTAATAAGAGACCACGTTTGACCTACCTGAGCGTCTCTTAAGTAACAATGATTGTACTGTATATGTTTACAAACCATGCTCTAAGATATTGTAATCAGATAACTATTCTAGTATTATTTCCAAAACGCCAACCTTACAAAATGACAAGTATATTGAATGTACAAACAGAAAACAACAGTCACATTTATGCAATATAAGGCAGAATCCGGCTAAAAACGTTGGTACTATGACTTTAATACTAAAATATTGCCAATTAAAGTATATACACTTTTGTAACAGCGTCCACCGGAAATAGCCCTTAAAACACAAGAAACGAAAAGTACCCGCTGCACAACCGATACACCCAGGTTTAAGTTAACTTATTCTCATCATAACTTAATCGATTTTCCAAACAATACAATTTTTGTGAAGCTAAATGTTTCTAGTTTAGAGCAATATTTGCTTTTGTTTGCAAATTGAATACTTTTTTGTTCACTTGGCGATAAAATGTAGGTATTTGTGTTGAACATGTGCGAACGATGTTGATTTACCACTTTAAAAATCAAGCAAAAACGCATTTTTGTATCCAAAATAAAGCTCTGTTAATCAAAATTTAGGTCTCCCTCTACTTATATTTGAGTTTCCCACCCTTCAATTCGAGCTGCTTTTAACAAAATTTGCAAACAACGGCATTGCCTTGTGTACAGGCAGCAAAAAAAAAACAATTAAAAGTAAGGGGTTAGTATTTTCATACGGGGGTTGAGATTTTTTCGTTCACATCACTTTATTTTTAAAGAAACCCCTTTTATATTATTTTTAATGGGAAATAATTCTTTTTAGAAAAAAAACATGGATAAATTAGGGGACATATAATTTATTTGGTAAAAATTTTTAATTTTTTAGTTTTTTTACCCCAAAAACATACAGTAAACTAATTTCAATTTTATTGTCAGATCATCACAAACCATAAGAATGAATAGTGTCTCTCGTATTTATAAGACATACTGAGGGACTTCAGACCAAAACTCGCTGAATGGAAATGGTCCGAATGGGGATTTTTATATATATATAAATACATGTAATAACTAACCTACACATAAACATGGAGGTCGAAATTTTGATCAGACACTTAAAAGATTTATGCACGAGTGTCATTTTCTACAAAACGCATTAGCACTGTCTTTATAAAACAGTTTTTAGCCGCCTTATATAACATATTAGTCGACTTAGAATTGAATACCTTTTGAGATCCGTTTCTCCGATACAATTTTGTATAGTACATATTCTTCTAGCTGCCACTGTCTTAAATTAAAAATAAATCACAGCTGGTTAGAATCTGTACTAACTCGCAAATGTGTAGCTTCTTGAGATAATCCAATACATGTTAGCATTTGGGAAAAACATCAATGTACAGAATTCATTTTCATTAAGATTGCCCAAAAATTTTATGATTTTTTTGAATGGACTATCCTTTGTACAGTGTTTCTTTTAGAAATGTGAATTTTCTTATTTTTTGTCTCATCAATAGCATTTGTTTTCGACCTTTTTTCTGTTTACATAACTTGTGGCCCCACTTTGTAGTTAATGGATTTTTACCCAAAGGTCATTAAAATATTTTTGTTTTTCAATGAAGTCTTAAGACCAGAAACTAATAAAACCAATATAACAATTTAGATCAAGTTTAGTGTTTCACAATGGCAAACTCGACCAGGTTTATTATTTTAAGACAAATTATTTAGAATTGCTTGTAATTTCACACATAGGAATTGAAATTATCTTTTGATTTTCCATTTTTATAACTAAAGTCAAAGCATAAAAACGTGGTCTAGCAGGGACGGAAACTGTTTACTGCAATTAATATACATGTTGCGTAAAAGTTTTATAATTTAATCAAACATTTTTAGCTTATAAAATTAAAATTAATTCATTCACAAGCCTTGCTTCCCTACAATTGTCCCGTTTTTCTTCTCCAGCGTCGTTTATATGCTCCCGTACTGAATTTATTTTTGCAGAAAATGACAATTTCGTTTACCCTACTAACCACCCTGCTTTACTTGCTAAAGCCTCGGTCTCACTTCTCCCGCAGAGCCCAGGATCATCCCGGTAAGTTACCGGGATATCCGGAACCAATCCGGGTGAAATTCATTGTGCGGTCACACTTACCCCGGCAGCACTACGGTAGCTCTCAACTAACCATCCAATCGCCCATCTCCAGGGCATAAGCCCAGGTGCAGCTTACGTTCAGCCGGGGCTTTTCCCCGGGTCGTTCCCGGGAGCGCCGGAAAGCCCCGGTTTGACCCAGGGCAGAGCCCCGGTCGAGTTCCAAGTCAGAGGGCCCCGGCAGAGCCCAGAACGATCCAGGCAGAGCCCCAGGAGAAAACCCCGGTGGTGTTTGAAAACGCCGAAAAAAAGATAAATGATAATAATTTTTATTTAATATAATTCTATTGTTCCAAAAAGTAATCATGATGATTTTTTGAAAATCCTTATGCCATTACTGGATAGAAGGGAAATGGGAAGGGGTTTAAATACCAGCCCAAAGTGCAATCATCGCCAAATTGTTCGTATATTCTTTTGAAAATGAATCCGGCTTTGCCCCGGGGCTCTACCGGGATCAAACCGCTAGCCTCGTTACCTTTATCATCCGGGGCTTGCCCTGTAATTCCCGGGGGCCCTGCCGGCATTTTCCCGGGCTTACCGTTAGCTCTACCGTAGCTCTACCGGCTATATCTTCCCCGTCATCCCCGGGTTTTTTTGGGCCCGGTCAGATTCTACGGTGCTTTTCCCCGAGTATAACCCCGGTCGTTCCCCGGCAGAAGTAAGGATTGAAGCCCGGCAAAGCGTATACCTTCCCGGTCATCCCGGACCACCCCCGGTTGATATTAAAATTTTTATTCCATCCGGTGGTCGAATGCCGGATGTTCCCCGGTCAATCCCGGATCATGCCAGGACGTTGCCCGGCAGAGTTTACGGAGTACGCCGGGTGTTCCCGTGTAAACCCCTCGTTCCCGGACACCCCCGGACGTCTACCGGGCTCTGCCCGGGGCTCTGCGGGATGTTAAGTGAGACTGTAGCTTAACTAACTTTTCCAATGCCAACACCCCGTACACATCCGTGCTAGGCTCTGTACACAAGGCGAAGGCCGTTTTTTCGCAAATTTTGTCAAAAAGCAGCTCGAGTTTGAAAGGTTGAAAATTCAAATATAAGTAAAAGGATGCTACAATTTGTAATTATTAACGGCGGAATTGATACAGCAAATTCGTTTTTGGGCTTGATTTAGTGGAAAATTTAACAAGCGTTCGCAAATGTCAACAAATACGCTTCAATTTATCACCAATATTCAAAAAGCATTCAATTTGCAGACAAAACAAACACTGCTCTAAAAACTAGAAACATTTAGCTTCACAACATTATTTAGTTTGGGGAAAAATCGATGAAGTTTATGCATGAAGAAATAAGTTAAAAATAACATTGGTGTACTCGTTGGCAGCTTTTCTTACTTTCGTTTTCTGTGTTTTTAGGGGCTATATCCGGTGGAAGCGCTGTACAACAGTGATATATGGTGGGTATTTTCTACATTACTGTGGGGAAATCTACATGCTATATGAAAGTGCAACCTAGTTTTGACAAAGCGAACACTTTATGTTACTATCTTTCTTGCTACGTTGAACGAGAAGTTATATATGAGCCGCGTCACGACAAAACCAACATAGTGGGTTTGCGATCAGCATGGATCCAGACCAGCCTGTGCATCCGCGCAGTCTGATCAGAATCCATGCTGTTCGCTTACCAACTCTATTATAAGTAGAACAGCATGGATCCTGATCAGACTGCGCGGTCTGGACCCATGATGGCCGCAAACCCATTATGTTGGTTTTGTCGTGACGCGGCTCATATGTTTAAATGTAACTTCTTCCTTGTTTTATTTATCAAATCCTTCATATCTGATACAGAGTTAAGTCTTTGACCATTTCAAAATGTCCGCCATTGTAACATATAAAACATGCATGTTGGAGAAAGATGTAAAAAGCTGATTTACTTTTAGGCATTTATTTACGGAATTCCATAAACGACAGTCTACTGCTTACTGTCTACTGCTAACTGGACAGCATGCTGCTCACTGCCCACTGCTTACTGCTAAGTGACAGTCTAAGTATATGTATGGATCAATTACGAAGTATTCCGAATGTTGGCACAGGTTCACCCGCCATTTTGTTGAACAATCTCCTGAGGTAAATTTTACGGAAAACAATGGTATGTAAATTAAAAAGGATGATTATGTAATTAATAATCCTAATAATTTGTTATTTCGAATTCATTACAATGACTTGTGTAGTCCCACTCTTGCACACTGCTTTGATTACGTTATGAAATGATTCCACGTGCCTCATTGCACAGGTGATTGATAAATTGTCAAATATAGGACTCATTTTAGGGTAATCAACTTATTAATAAATTATTCACAAAGAAAATGTGTTTAACATTCAACATTGAAGGGCTTGAGCCCACTATACCTTGTTAAGAGGCAGACATCTGGACCATTATGTCAACACCTACTGATTTTTGAATACGTATTTATAGTTTATTAAACTTTCATTTGACAATGTAATACATTTCTAGAAGAACAACTGTAATATACTGGTGAAATCACTGGTGTATTTCAGACTAAACATTCTTGTCTGTCATTATCAAAAAATGTGTGAGTTCATTTACAAGATCATTTTGGTGCATTTTTCATTGGCTGTTAGTTGTGGATCATAAATGTGTAATTCCTTATTAGATGTTATGTAGTACATTTTGTTAAGTTTATTGTACACTTGATATTTTTTAAGGTTAATTATAGAACCAATTCTATACTAGTACAGAGGATGATGAATCTGACAGAAACATTTCTAAGGAAGAACGGCATATACTTCCATCGTACTCCAAGTTTGACTTCACAGACAAGTAACAGAAACCAACACATCTGTGGGAAAATATTGAAAAATTACAAAGGGAAGATGAAGAGGACTACATAAATGTTTGGTTCTTATGGACGAGTTTAACTCGGCTTTTGAAAGCATAAACAAAGACAAACATGGCACCTACAAACGACATGTTCCATAGCAATAATTACAATTTTCAATACAAAGACATGGTTTCAGAACAGAATAATGCATGAATAATATATGTATTTGCATTAAAGATGACTACAGTATATATATTTCGCAAGTTTGCATAGTATATATATTTTGCTGATATAAATTATTGATTTTGATTTTGCACATATGAGGTTAACAAATTTCTGTTTAGTTAAACACACATAATAATGTCTCTTTATATATTTTGACCTTAAGTCCGGAAATTTAGAACATATAAAAAAAAAATCATATTCATTTGCTATAAGACTAACATTACAATTTCTACATAATCTTTCATTTATTGGTATATTTCTATGCCGTCCACGTTCAATAGCCAAATCATGAGAAGATAAATGAAATTTGGATAATCATGCTACCCTAAATTTCGGTTCAACGATAAAATCCAAATAATTTTCAAATTCAAATGAGTGTTTAACTAAACAATTTGTATCTAATCTAGACGAGTTATTAATAAAATTATTGAAGAATACCAGATAGAACATGTCTAAAGTTCGTTGTTTAATAATACTAAAATCTATGTGCACAGTGTACTGATTTTCTCACATTCAAATTGTTTCAAAAAGTTCAATATTTCATTGGGAAAAAAGTTCAAAAAATGAAGTGATGAATTCTAGTTTGGATCAGCTTATTTTACTTGTATGCAAAGCCATCGTTATCCTCTTATCCAATTGTACTATTGAAAAATTAAATTATCTAAATTTACTTAAAATAGACCTTTGTGATAGATAAAATGATCATGTTTATGTTACAATATAATTTTTGATGTGTTTAAAAGTCTTTTGTTTTTTATAATTGTTATAATTATCTTGTCTGCTTTGTTTTCTTAACAAACAAACTAAAAAGTGAACCTTTAGGATGCTTATTTTTTTGTATTCCTTCTTAGTTACAATTACCGCAAATGAAACCAATCAGCAAATCAGCTTTCGTATTTGCCAGAATCATCCGATGAAAGTTATTACTATTTTTATCAGGGTTTTAGAGGTTTGGCAACTAAAGTAAACAGTTCTAGGACATCGTGATAGTATACATCTTTTATGGTATGATACGAAGCATTTCTAAGTTACATTTCTTATTTCGTGTATATCACTTTATATTGCAGAATGTATTTACATTAATATAAAATCATTACAACTATATTATTCATAACAGAACTTTTAATCATAATTCTGCTTTTATATTAATTGCTTTCCCCGAAACTTTGCAAATATTTTTAGAGATACGTTTTGTACAGGCGTCTCAAAATTTTTATTTAAGATAATGGTGTATTCAAGAAAATATTAGCTTACAGGTCTCATTTTTGGGTAAAAATTTCCTTTTTACATGGTGTTATAATTATAAGTGTATTTTGTTTTTCGTTTTTATTGTAAATTAAAAAGTTCTTGAAAAATAAAATTACAATAATTTTCTTGTAATTTTGTTTATGTTTAGCTCCCCGGAAAACAAAATTTTGACAAATTAAAATGATATAGAGGATATTTGTTTGTTTGTGTGTAAGATGAAATAAAATTACATCTTACACAACAAACAAACAAATTTTCTTTTTATTTTATGCTAAAAAACAAGTTTAAACGAAATTTTCCATAATATTAACATAAATATTAAAAAAATCTTTTCCCCATTGAGAGCCCCATTTCGTGCGAATTTCTCATTAAAAACAAGAAGTCTTGAGCTGAAAAAATAAGTCGACAATCAACATTAAATGACAGTGATATTATTATTTTGTTTAAAAATATGAATGATCGCTTGTTTTAATATTTAAAAACAAACAATTCGTGTAGGAGCAAAATTCCAATCATCCATCCACATTTCTGTTACTTTTACTCTGCGAATTTATATTAGACCTGGTCTGTGTTTAAATGTAAGCGGGCAGCCATCCTTTTTAAAGTTGTGTATTTCACGTGTGGAGGAAAATAATTGTGTTTGATTCAGAGGATATCATTGGAATTGTTTAGTCATACACCTTTTTAAAAGAAAGAAAACATATTTGAGGATTGAAACAGACAAAAAATAAGTGTTGACAGATGTGAAAACATGAAAAAAGCAAGCTATGGATAATGTAATATGAAGACGTGAAACTTGCCTCGAACGCTGGTTGGTTTACTTGTTTCTACGAGCTGTAGCTGTCATTCCTTTTTCAATTTTTCATAAGCATACGGCAGTTATTACTCGTAGGATACTTTAATATGCCCAAATGTTCATCAAGACAGTTTTTGCATGTGGAAGGAATGTATTTTTCAGACTGTCAAAATGAAACAAAAAATTTAGAGACGAAATTTGGTGATTGGAATTTGAATGAATAGAAGTAAGTTTTCTTCTAATTTTTATTACTTTTGACGTTTAAGGTATTTATCAATTTCAGCTTGCTTTTCTTTAAAACAGCCTGACATTGTCAGAATTGCTCAGCAAAATAAAATGAAGGACTTCAGTGGTACCACATGGGGAAAATTCTTTAAAAAAGTAGTTTCGTCATTGAAAAAAGTGAAATTATATTTTGATAATTTTCACTGTGAAATTACCAAATATAATTTTCACGGATAAATCAGTAATCCACTGAAAAGCATAAAATAAAAGTCTACATTTCTGTTAAATGCAAATTAAACACACATGATGGCTATATATATGTTAACCATAAAGCAAAGTTTGTTGAATGTTGTAACATAGTCATGTTGGTAACAATATTCAACATTGTCCACATTTAAAAAATGTTTTAGTCCATCAATTTTAAATTCATATGATTGCAAAATTTATGAATAAGGAAGATGTAGAGTATGTTATATCAGTTCCATAAGAAATCTATGAAAATATATCTGAAGCTCTGGCAAATTAACCGAATATATGTCTTCAAAACAACTTTACAAGTTAATCGTAACACCATTCTCTTAAGGCAATGAAATAAAAAGACGGACGTCCAGCAATATATTGATTAGTTCGTTTTCTTATCCTGTACGTGGTTTTCATGCCTTTTTCATCAGTAAAAAATCAGAATGTAACATAGGCAATACTGCAAAATCTAAGACATTAAATGCGGCAGGCATTAAGTCAACCATATCGTTAAACAGATACTATCATTACTTTGTTTGTAACTCAAAGATCTTTTCTTATGATTTGATTATGCATCGACTTCCCAATTATAACACAATAATTGACATGCTAGTCATCATGCTCCTGCCGAAGTATCATTTTCCTGAGTAAAATCTAAGGCTTTGTAAAATGAAGGTATTACCATCACCAGAACAAGAATTAACTTTTTAGATGGAACTAAACGGTTCCGTGTATGATTTTGGCCATGACGTGTGTATATTCTCCCAGTAAGTTTATCAGACTACACAATTCTAAATCCAAGACGTCACTGGTATAAATGATTTTGTCTGAAAATCAAAGAATATATTATGCATGAATATCCACTTTCAAAGTCCTATATCTATGTTTTGAGCACCATGCTCTAGATTAATTTTGAACAAAACATTTGAGCATTATTGTCATAATGCTAACATAACATTGACCGTTGTAATCTGAATGTACGAACAACGACGCTCATGACATTACAAGTCCTTCTGTCAAAAACAACTTTAAGCTCTAAAGTCATAGGGTATGATCATTATCATTTAAGAAACAAATATTATAATATACATGTTATATGGTAGATGTATCTAAATAACTGACTTTTACAAGCATGTTCGTTATCAGAGATATATATTACGAAACCAATTATATTTGGTAGCTTTAAATAAGAGAACGAGATTTAATGACAGAAATATTTGGTTTGATAGAATTTTTTTTATACAGTTTACAGTTCCATGATTTGGAAAAGTCCCAATGCATGCAAAGATATATACCTATCTCTCTGCTTAGTAACACGAGAAAATTATACATGTATAAATGTAACGAATTCCAAGGTTTTATCAGTCAAAGCCTTCATCTATGATACAGTGTAATTTCTTGACCAATACTGTTTCAAAAGGTCCCCTTTGTAATTATAAACACATTGGAAGAAGGACGTACAAAGCCGACATTTACTTGCAGGAAATTAATCGGGTATTTGGCAGGTATGACTATTAGCATTTATCAATTAACAGTAAGCATTAAGCAGTCGCCTGTAAGCATTAAGCAGTTGACAGTAAGCAGATGACAGTAGGCAGTTGACAGTACGCAGTTGACAGTAGTCAGTTGACAGTAAACAGTAGGCTGTCGTTTATGGAATTCCATATTTAATCGAGTAACTGGCATTTAGCAGTTGGCAATAAGCAGTTAACAGTAAGCATTAAGCAGCTGACATTAGGTAGGCATTAAGCAGTTGTCAGTAAACAGCTAGGCTAGCTGTCGTTAATGGAATTCCGTAGTTAGTAAAATTATAGTGACTGGAAGCCATAATAAATTATTTTTTACATTTTGCTACATTGATGACAAATAATTTCACATTCATCACTCATGATCACTACTTACGTCAGGTAATAACACTGCGGTATACCGTATCCCGGATATTGCTCGATATTATGAGGACTTTCATCCCATTTCGCGACTTTGAACGGGGAACGAAGGTAAGTTCAGCGACGATATTTTCCAAACTAATGGCTATTTCATTTATCTAAACGGTTTTTATATATCTAGAGGTATTTTTGTAGCTCTAAAAGACGTAAAAGTATTACAGGTATTTGTAAAATTGATTAAACTACCCCTAAACGATCCGCTGTTCACTAGAAAATACTGACCGCGATACTGTAGAATCGTTAGAAATTATTATATTACCAATATAAAAAAATTGAATCGAGCAATTTTTTTATTCACAATCCAAGTATGCCTTGTCCAAATTTCAGGCAAAAAGTGTGAAAGTACAAAAAGATACAGGCCAAAAAAGATACAAGACAGTGTACCGAGTATTGATTTTAAGTGTACAGAGTATTGCAAAATAGCCCAACTTTAGTGTACAGAGTATTGCAAAACAGAATGAGCACATAAGTATGGAAACTCGATATTTTTGTCTAATTTTCACGTCTGTTTATCGATTCAATTTCATTTTTCTGATAATGTACTGTTTATATGATATTTTATTCAAATATTTTCAGATTCAACAGTGCATTTTCAGTGTTTTTACTGTTCTTTTCCTACGGGCAAATACAGAGATTTAATTTCCAATTTGGTTGAAAATCACACTATGGATGAAATTAAGTATGTGCAGGGTCGGAAGCAGGGTAGAACCATCAAATTGACGATAAAAAACTTTAAATACATGTCTCAAGACACTTTGATCAAGGAGACCCATCTCTGAAATGGACAAGAATAAAAAAATAATTTAGATGACATTGATAATAGGTTTTTACAGGGCAAGTTTGCCTTAAGAAACATATCGACGCACTTAATAAAATATTGGCCTGAGGGCTTATGCCGTCCAAGCATGCCGGTATCGTCTTAACCTTTTACTGCATGAGCATAATGCGAAAAATGGCTGTTTTCATTAAATTATAATTAAGCCTCTTGTTACAAGTTCAAACTGCTATGAAACTATAAAAAATGCATTCAATACTGATTAAACAAGGCACAAATGTTAGCTGGACCATAGCCTGTGGAATAGCATGCTCAATTTAAATTTCCAATTATCATGGCAACGGGGTAGGGGGCGTCTCAAAATTGCCAAAAACCTCTATTTTGCGTTGTTTTTTCCCATCAAAACTGATTTCAAGGTGCACCAACTTCTCAATTGATTGAGATAAAGTCTTAGGTTTTCGGCGTTTTATTACACGGTATCCTTTAAATAGACCTGAGGCCATTTAGCCCCCCACAAGTTCCAAGTCTTCTCGGCGATTAGAGGGGCTACTGCCCCACTTCAAAACCCCCAAACAGAAGGGGGCACATCCCCCCCCCCCCTGCGTAACCCCCTTGATGTACCTTTTTAATGGGGGTGGCGCCGAAAAAGTGATCACTCTTTTGAACAACATTTCTCAAAAACGAAAAAACCGTGTTTGGGGCCTAAAATAGCGCATGTTTTTTACACTATTTGGAGGCCTCAAAAGGGGTGGGTTGTAAAGCCTTCAAAAACACGCCTTTATGAGGTAAAAGGTTATAAGGAACATAACCTTTTTATTGCATCTGCTGCCCTTTATCATAATCTTATCAAAATCTTTTATTCGGTTTTTTGAGCTGTACCCGCTCGGCAGTCATACGGTAACTCATTGCTAATGGCGTAACAAAATTTCACGTGCAGATCTACGGTCTGTCGTTTGCTAGAGTGCAGGTACAAAAATGCCCGAAAGTTACCTTTATATGGATTTTTGGCATAGAAGGAAGTCGGTTGATATTAGATATTGGCACACTTGCTCAATACCGTCTAATATTAACAAATATTGAGGCAGTATTAATGCACTTTGGATGCATTTTTTTACTATTTAAAGTAAGATATATGCAATAATTATTAACAAATTCTGGAAAGGTTGATCCTTCGATAGCAACGAGAACATTTCAAACACAGAAAATTGCTGAGTTTCGTTCGGCTGAGATTTTTCACGAGCAGGAATGTAAATCTGGATTATTCGCAGATGTTTTCAGTAAAGTACCTCCGAATTCTGCATATTCTGCACATATAGTGTAAAATAAGTATACACAGTAAGAAATATTTAAAATTAAATGTGGTAAATACTTTGTGTTTTTTACTACTTGCATTTACTCTTCATTGAAAACCAATACTCGTTACACTAAAAGCAATACTCGTGACACCGGCGGGCAACTCCAACGCAATACTCGGTACACTGACATGTGTATTTATTCTCAAAATGCACTGTCATCTGAGGTTTCTATTGTTGATTGAACATTTACAACATAAAACATTATCATCATTATCACATTTCACTCGATTCAAGTTTTTCTTTTAAGGAAGTATATGCACAAAAACATCAAAATTTGACTGAATCTGAGCTCATTTATCACGTGAGCAAAGAGACGAATTTTACCTCCTAATTATATTTCAAAAGCAATTTCTCAACATTTTTTTGAGTTTCCAGTAAACTAGAGAAATTATCGTAGTATTTGTTTTTCTACAAAATTTATATCAAACCAATTCAAAATAACTAAATATCGTCACTAAACATACCTTCTTTCCTCGTTCAAAGTCGCGAAATGGGATGAAAGTCCTCATAATATCGAGCAATATCCGGGGTACGGTATACCGCACTGAATAAGCATCTTTCATTTTATTAACATTATAAAACTCATGTCTGCTCTTTCTTAACAAAGAAGCAAAATGTTATTTTTAGGTGTAATGTGCCTTTAATGAAAAAAGTATTTATTTATTGTCGTATTCTTTATTAAATAGTATAAATCTTTTTGTTGATTCAGCTAAATAGTAAACAGTTTCTATTTTAACAATACTTAGTGGTTGAAATTACATTTTGTCCAATAAAAATCGTTCCATGTTTTCAAAGTCTTTGGAGTTTTAATTGATGCAATCAATCTGCACAAACTTTTCATTTGATTTATAATTCATTCACCGGCTAATAATATGAAAAAGGATACATTAAGGTGTTATGGTGGCTGCATATAATTTTTCGCTTGGCGCCCTGCAGAGCGAAAGTACAACATAGCACAAATCAGCCACAATAATTAATCTCGTGTTTTTGACTGGGGCCCGCGAAAAAAAAAATACATGTCACAAATCAGCCACCCTTATTTAAGGTTTATCAGCCAAATGCATATTACATTTATATATAGATACTTTAATCCATGTTATATATCGTTGAAATATAACAATAGAGTGAAATAAGAATCCCTAAAAAAAGCCCAGCACGGCAAAATTGAAAATGTTGCAGGCTCGGTTTGATTGAGCCTGTTCATGGACGGTGCTGTCAATTGCAAACTACCGTCCAAGCCCCCCAGCACCGGCTGAAGCTGAATTTAACATTTAACATGAACTGGTAAAATTTAGAATTTTGAAACATCCGCAGATGTGTTCATATGGCGGTTATCATGGAACCTTCAATGTGATACGTTAGTGCCATTACATGAAAAGCGGCATATGGTCCCCGAGTAGAGTAAAAAAAAAACGCGTGTGCCCAATGGGCGGAACTAAATAAAATGGAATTTTGAAAGGGGATCTGAGGTTATGAAGCCTGCATATCACAGATATTACGTCAAAAGACAAATTTAAAAAGCAGGCCTCATATCTTAAGGGTGATTCAACAGTATTCAAGTGTGGAATACTGGAACCACCTAACACGAAAGATGCCGAATAGGTAGAACAAAAATACCACAAGCACAACAGTAATGTCGTATATCTATTTTTTTCACATAATTTAGATTAACACTCATCATGTTCAATATATATGTATATAAACAGTTGTTACTCAAATAAAATATGCATTATTTTTAAGTATTATTAAGTGCAGTAACGGAGGTGACATAAACGCCCCAAATATCACCGTGGGTAAGCAACTTTGGTCATGTGACCACAAAAGTTAACGTACACGGCCAAAATAGCTCGGCTGAGGTAAGTTTTTTTAGTGATTAGTTTTCTGTCCAACCGATTTAAATTATGCTACATAACCTACCGACCGCGGCAGTTCCGATGCTTTCTAAAAATGTATTTAGTTTCGTCTAACGTTTTGTATTTTTACTATTTTATGAGAACATTCAAACAATTTTTGCAAATTGTCGATGACAACGTACACACTATTGTGTGAAAGTGTTGATGAAAACTTAATAAACGATACGCATATCAGTTGTAAGTAAAATTTCAAGTCTTAAAATATATAAGAGAATGTTTTAATGAAAAAAGAACTGGTCAAGGTACACATACAGTCTAGAAAATGTCAACGTACACACTCACAATTTAGATTGATAGTGGTCTGCAACTTCGGAGTAGGTGGCATTTTCTAACAAAAAGCTAGTTGGCTTTCTATTTACATTGCCCTTTCAAACTGTATATAAGTACAGGTTTAAGGAAAACAGTTGCAAGTGCATTCATATCATCACAAATAAGCTTAAACAACCTTTAACTGTTTTATTATGTTATTTATTTGTTCTTTTGTGGTTTTCATTTAGAAAGAAAAAAATACGTTACTCAGGCTGCTTAATGATTTGCTGAAACAGCAATTATAAACTGTATCAAATAAGATCATTTTACAGTCATTTGATAACCTAAACAGCCAGGATAAGCGTCTCTTGCTTAACCAACCTAGTGCCTTCTGTAGCAACAAAAGTTGCCATAGTTGACAATGACGCCAAGTGACTTTTTTATAGGTATTTCAGCAGTTATGTCACTTTAACCCTATGATTACATCATGTTTAAATATTTAAAGAATGTAATTGATATTCGTATCTATAGCTCATAGATTGCGCACAAAATAAGATAGGTAAATATAATTATTACTAGAAACGATTTTCCGGTAAGTTTATTACTAGTAACCATTTTCCAGTAACTGATTTCTTGAGTAGTAAAAGCATTTTCTAGAAACTTGGTACCAGTAACTAACCATTTAACAAAGGGTATTTGGTTGCCTTAACCAACATATAAAATGGTGAATTGTTTATAAGATATTTTTACATAGCAAGTGCAAGTAGAAATATTCTTGAAAATATAATGTTAATAGAACATCATAGGGATCAAGTGACGCAACTGCTGAAAAACCGGTAATATTAAATTGTAACTCGGCGTCATCGTCAACCTTGGACCCTTTTGCTGCTACGAAGGCACTAGTTGGTTGAGCAACAGACCATTATCCTGGCTGTTTACGTTATTAAGGTTACTGTAATTACGATCTATATTGTAATACGATCTATATTAATACAGTATAAAATATGTGTTTGAGTAACTGGAAATTTGTCTTCTAAAAAACAAAAGTACAAATAAATAACATAAAAAGTTAAAGGTTGTTTAAGCTTTTTTGCGATGAAATGAATGCACTCTAAACTATTTCCTTTGTAAAAAAAAGTGATAATATACAGCTTGCGAGGGCAATCTAAATTGAAAGCCAATTTTTTGTTGGAAAAAGCCACCTACATGTATTTCGAAGTTGCAGCCTCATGTTCAGACCACTATCAAACTAAATTGTGAGTGTGTACGTTGACATTTTCTAGACTGTATGTGTACGTTGACATTTCTGTAAGTTGGTCAATTTTTAAATAAATACAAAAAATGACAACAGGAAACCAGTTCTTTTTTCCGGTCACATATTCACGGATAATGCCACGGAAGAGCTACGGTCTTATCGTTCACGGATTACTACGGAAATGTGAATTTCCGTAGTCCGCTACGGTTCCAGTACGGACACACAATGGTATGAGTACGGAGTTCGACGGATTTACCACCAAAAGCCCCGGGAGAGACACGGATTGTTACGGACCAACACGGTTTGGTGCGGAGCGATACGAATCAGGACGGACGCACTACGGATATACTATATGCTCTGCTACGGTATAAGCACGGGTTAGTACGAATAAGTACGGTCTGATACGGAGATGAACGAATTGATACGGATAAGAACGAATTGCCACGGATCTTTACGGACCTATTATATCCGTCCAAAACCTCTTGCATGCTCATTTTCAAAATGCCTCACAAGAAAAGAACACCTAGAAAACGAATTGCAGAGTTTAATGATTTTGGCGGAAAGGATTCCGCCACATCGCGTCCGACACCCCGAGGCATATCAGGTCCGATTATAGTGAATTTCTTGAAGGATCCTGAACAAGTTCGGCCATGAGATCCTCATACAAAACATGAAGGGGTCTTCGTAAAAGCCTATCTCTAGTCAACCATCTCTTCTGTCTTCTCTTACCTGATTAGATATGGACTAGTAATCATTAATGAAAAATATTGATCAATACTGCTTCTTTTTTATTTTAAAATTTGCCGTTTATTTTACAATTACATTAATTATCGTGAATGTTTATGTTTTAAGAATATTTAAAAAGGTTGTTAATTAATCTTATTATCACTCAAGGGCCAGCGTCCGAGGCTTATGAGACACTTCGTTTTATGTACATATTTACTCCATTTTTACGATTCAATGTTTTGTAAAATATGTAACATTAAAATGTTATTTTATTACTTATGTATCGTTGTTTGATATAAACATATGTTTATCTCTATGCATGTCATCAATCAACCCGATCACTGCCTCCGCATATCAATATACAGTTGCAGCCAGTAAATGGCAATTATCATTTATTGAATGTTCACGCAAACATGCCTGTTTTTAACAAGAAGGTAGTTGAAAAAGTACATGATACTTAATTTATCCATACTAAACAGTGGTGGACCGTACCATTCCGTACCGTTTCGTGATGTAACGCAATAAACCGCATAAGACCGTGCTAATCCCTGCCTCTCCGTATTACAACGTATATTACGATCGTGGCTTTCCGTGACAATGCCGTGTTAATCCGTATTAATACCTTAGCTTATACGTAGGATAAACGTACAAATACGTAGTTCTCCGTACAAAACCGTGGAAATCCTTGACAAGTTAAGAGTCTACGAATCAGTACGGACTTGTGCGGTTTTCGTACGGACCAGTACGTATCAGTACGGTTTAATACGGACTAATAGGGATACGCTACGGTTGAATTTTCCGTAGCAAATTTTAGTGCATGTTCAAAAATTGTCAAGGAACGCTACGGATATACAAGGACTACTACGATTGTTTACGGTTACAATACGGAGAGCTACTGACCAGTACGGGTAGCTACGGACGATGCCGGAATTAATCCGTGGCTCTTCCGTGGGCTTTTTCCGTGAATATGTGACAGGGGTATTAAACATTCTCTTATATATTTTAAGACCTGAAATTTTACTTAGAACTGACATGCGTATCGTTTATTAAGTTTTCATCAACACTAAAACACAATAGTGTGAACCTTGTGATCGACAATTTGCAAATATTGTTTGAATGTTCTCATAAAATACAAAACGTTAGACGAAACTAAATACATTTTTAGAAAGCATCGGAACTGCCGCGGTCGGTAGGCTATGTAGCATAATTTAAATCGGCTGGACAGAAAAATAATCACTAAAAAACTTACCTCAGCCGAGCTATTTTGGCCGTGTACGTTGATTTCTGTGGTCACATGACCAAAGTTGCTTACCCACGGTGAATATGACAGCTATATTTAATATTTGATGATAATGATGATGTGTGTACATCTGTCCTATTAGAGACTAAATGTAGCTTTTGCTGTCGAGTATACGGATCCGGAATATGTCAGCAGCCATGCCCCTAAAGAGTTAATTTTGAAGCACACAGTGGTGATAATTTACCTCCATACAATTTCCTATAGTATAAGCCAAATATATGAATTTTCAGCCTAAAGTAGGTCCCTATACAGTGGTCAATGAGAACTTAAATGTACAGTTAACTGAGACAATATGAAAAGGAAATAGCACTGAAAAGGGTTGTTGTGCCAGCAAAGGTCCTGCCTTTTAAGCCGTCAATATATGTGCTTGCGCACCCTAGCACACTTTCCTCGTCATCTCCGCCTACATTGTAGTGCCACTCCCCTCGGCTTCAGTCGGGACATCGTCAGCTGATCGAAGAAGAAATCCGAGAACTGGCAGTTTAGTATAAAAGTTTTCTATCCGCCAAGCCGCAAATATTCAGCCGATGCCCATGTGCCGTACACGCCACGCACAGACGGGAAGACATTTCTGTGTTTGACTTATTTATAAACGGTATATGATGTATTTTGTTTTCATTCATTTATCATGAACAGAAAATCAAAAAAGCAATTTCCTCTCAAAACTTTATTCATCATAATATATATAATTACAAAATAGTTTTATCGTTACAAACGCAACATTGATGATTGAAGCTACTATCCCACACAATGTAGTTTGGGCATTTTTGAAATACATGTAAAATGACATCAAAAGATACTAGTTAAATTGCACCACAGGCTCTTACATTTACATGTAGCTTGGGGATTAATACATGATCTTGTCCGACGAAAAAAAACATCAAAGTAAAATATTTCTGCTGTATTTTTAAACCGTTGCAACGACTTAAGTTGTAATCACACCCGTTAACTTGTTGCAAGTAAATCAGTTTGGTTACGGGTAGAACAATTGGGCGCTCGGTAAGTTTTTTATTCAGCAATCGATTGCTGCAGAATATATGATAGAAAATTATGTCTATAAAAACAGACAAAAAAAGATAGTCCGAGAGATGGCGGGGTTTTATTGCAACTTACTGTATCACCAAAACAAACATTGCCATTGTAAAACATATTGTTTGTAGTTTCTAAAAAAAGATTTCTTAAGTTACCCAGCCCGGGCAAAAGTACAAAAATTCAAAATGGCCGCCAAAATGGCCGCCATAAATTACAAAATACCATATAATTTTTGTTTCTTGAATTTTTACTTTAAGATTTTGTACAGAATAGTTTTAATTGCACAATATCAGATAAAATATGGTAAAATTATGATTCAATCAAGGAAAAATGACAATTATATGGAAAATTTTAAAATTATCACCATTAATTTACCAAAAAAGTGGTGAAAAATAACATTTTTTGACAATTTGATGACTTTCGTTTTTCCGTATTAACACAATAATAAATGAAAATGCATTTAAATTGTGTGTACTTTATCAATTTAACACAGCTAAACAAGTTAAGCATAAAAAATCATTATCTGTGCATTTATGCCGTAAAAGTAGAGTTTCAAAAGTGGGTGGGGTAAAATTACCGAAAATTATATTAAAAATTACAATGTTTAAAACCTTGTCTTTACTTTGTTATTAAAGTTTAATGTAAAGGAAATTGTGTTTTAATTGTATGTTCTTTATCATTTGAACATTTTTTAATAAGTTATACATAAAAAATATTACCTGCATATTTAACACAGAAGAGTAGATCTTAAAAAATGGGTGGGGTAAAATAACTGAGAAAGAAAGAGAAAAAAAAGAAGAAGAAAAAAACGTTCAAAATTATTAAGCTTCTAAAACTTGCCTTACTTTACTATTTTAGTTCATGGATCACGTAATTTTGTGATAAGAAATATAAAATTTGTATTACATTTAAGAAGAAAGAAACATCATGTATTCGCAATTTTTAAAATTATCACAATCAATTTGCCAACAAATATATCGGTAACGAAAACATATGTTTTTAGATTTTGTTGCCTTTTCGATATATCTTTTGGACACAAAGTAGAATGAAATTAA